>NC_052533.1:102708535-102858779 GCF_016699485.2 Gallus gallus | reverse complement strand
CCAGGGTAATACAGTGAGAAAAGCTATGCTTTTACTGCAGGCCATTTTTCTTGAGTTCCTCTTCCAGACACAGGGCAAGAAGAAATCATCTTTTATTTTTCTTCAGTACGCTCTCCCTTTTTTCATTCCATTAGCATTTTTCTCAAATGCTTCCAGAAAACATTCCCCTCTTTATCCTTCCATTCCTTTCATTCTATTAACTCTTTCACTTACATATTTTTAGAGGGTTGTAAGCACATGTCAACATGCATTCTATCTCATATCTTACGTGCCTTTCACTTGGGGTTCAGCCTACATTTTCTCCTTAGATTCTCAAGCTTCAAATCATATAAAGCACACAGAGCAGTTCATATATGCTACTTTCCTTGGTGTAAGGTGGAATTTGAGAAGATGCACACGAACCCACCTCTGTGCCTGGCTCATCACAAAACCAGTATGGTCAATAGAGATTTCTTTCAGTAGAAAGAAATGGCAGCACCAAGACATTGAAAAATAAGAACGTAGAGAAATGCTCACAGATCTACTGCCATGGATCCAAGCACCAAATTATCATCATGATGAACTGCAGCATCATAATACAGAGATGCCAGGAGCTAGCTGCACTTTATCTGGGTAACTCAATACTAGAAAGGATCAGCGACAAAAGCATTTATAATGACGTATCTTCCCTATAACTGGAAGTAGGAGATAATTCTTTCTGGCTTGTTCTTTTCTTCACTGTGTCCTGCTGTCAACACTGAAATGGCCTTAAGTTGTGCCAGGGTAAGTTTAGGTTGGATATCAGGAAGCATTTCTTTACAGAAAGGGTGGTTAAGCACTGGAATAGGCTCCCCAGGGAGGTGGTTGAGTCACCATCCCTGGATGTGTTTAAAAACCGTTTGGATGTGGTGCTCAGAGATAGGATTTAGTGGAGGGTTGTTAGAGTTAGGGTACTATGGGTAGGTTGTGGTTGGACTCGATGATCTTTAAGGTCTTTTCCAACCCAAGCGATTCTATGATTCTACAGCTAGGTAATAAGGCAGTGCAATTATTCCTTAGGACTGTAGTCAAGTGTTGCATCCATCTTAAGGGAATTTGTTCAGTGAGCTTCTTGCTGCTCCAGATGGATCCTTGGAGCTGGGTTTGGTGCTGCCATGTCCTCTTATGGCTTATGTTCAAGATGGTGTATGGGTGCACGTTTCAGAGTGGAGTAACTAACTCCCCTCCACAGATGATAGAAGGACAGCTTAGAGTAGGTACCCAATTTTTATGTAAATAGAGTTGTGAGACAAGTAACCACACTACTCTGAAAACATGATGGGTCTTACTGAATTCAAGTAGATGTTGTATCACAAGTACCAGTACTACTGAGCAGTGTCATAGCCACAAAAGTCCTTGTCTAGCCTTTCCATTTTTTTAAAGTCAGGATGGTCCACATATCTTGGAACTTTCTGTGGATCCCAGGTAAAAAATAATGAGTTAACCTATGCTAATAGTAAAAGCCTTAACATTTTTGTCTGGATTTGGTGGTGGAATGTGCTCTCATAAGCATAGCTATGCTGAATTGCAGATGCATGTAACAGTGCTTGTTGGTGCCAGCCAGGCTGGTTCTATGCACTGCTGTTACAGGACATTCACAAAAGCCCCGCATTAGCATTCCCCTCTGAAACACAGAAGGCTTCATTTAATCTATATGAAAAGAAAAATGTTTTCAACCAGGTCTTAATACATTTCTGAAGCTGCAGTTATACTTTCAAACTACTGCTTGACGCCACATGGAATACTCACTGTAGTCCAGATTGTGATACAATTCCATTGAGTCTAACCACTGCTCAGGGCACAGAGGTCCCCTCGATCACATCCCAGTCCTTTTCTCTCCAACTCGTGCCTGCCTTTGTCAGAGCCTGCCCTATTAGTATCTTCTATTTTAGTGTACAGATAAATTAAAAGATATGATGCCAGAGGCTAAAATTCAGAAATAGATGATGCAGTTTTCGGCTTTCACCAAACTAAGATTTAGTTGTGCTTTGTAAGTGACACTAAATGCTATCTCTTGGTTGTAGCCCTGAGCAATTTCTGTTCTGCCTGTCTAGAGGATGTGACTCTATTACATGAGAAATGAGGACACCTGTCCTAGGCGACAAAGTGCTGCCCATGACTCCATTGCCAGAGGGTTCTCTAAGACTGGTAAGGCAGACGTAGTGCTTACATGATGGGATAATTTTAAACTGTCTTTCATAGGTCTGGGGTGGAAGCTCCGGGGTCAGCGTAAGCTTCTTCATAGCTGAAAGGAGGAGAGAACCCAGCTTTTGCCAAGGGCATCTGCTAAGATTCTTGAGCACGGAAGATACGGGCAGTGGGAAGCGAGCAGTTGAAAGGTACAGCTTGGAACAAAACCAGCTCAGCTGGAAGGCACGCAGAGGCGTCTGGGTTTGGGTTGCCTGTATCACATCTTACACAGAAGGCAGTTTTCACTTGAAGTTCACATATCAGAGGAAGTTCGTGCTAGTCAAAGCTCTGTTGCAGGGTTTAAACTCAGCCGTGTAGCTGTCTACACAAATGGAAAGGAGGACAACACTCTGCCTTGCAGAGATGTCTGCTCAAGGAGCACTCCGAAGGAGATGGCAGAAAAGGCACGAAGGGGTGTGAGAAGCTATCTTATGACTAATTGCTGTTTGCAGCTGTGGATAGACACGTGTTTTAATTATCTGCTACATGCATGCAAATTTCATTTGCAGCCACCAGAGCCCAGATGTTCCCTGCCGTAATACAAAGTACAACAAACAAAAGGAAAAGGTTCGGAGAGCAAACTAAGAGGGGCGAGGAGGGGCAGCTTCATGCTGTATTCCTTCCTGCCACATGCTAGGCCTGTCCTGCCATTTTTCTGACTTCCACATACAGATTTGTATGTCCATAGAGAGAGATAACCCTGAGAAAAACACCACTGCCAGCAGCTCCCAGCCCAGGCCAGCAGCAGGGGATGAACGGGGTTGGGCACCCAGCAGTAGCTTGGAAGGGAGCTGGAAGGGAGCTGGCTGCCTCCACACAGTGTGCAATTGTCCAGCCGAGCAGCACTTCTCTATGTTCCCGGCTTGCTTCTCTCCTCAAGGCATTTCCCTTGGTGGGGTATCTCCTCTCTTAGCAGTCTTAAGGCTACCTTTCCTTCCTTGCCTTTCTTCTTCATCTGTGAAGTCCTTCTCCAATGTCTAAGCTCGTATCTGTTCTTACTGCTTTTTTTTCCTCTTTCCTACTGCTAAGAAGTCAGTATTTTATCACAGAAAGGGAACTGAATGTTATTTTAACTCTTCATAGGAAAATGCTTTTTGTAAGATCTGCACGTTGAGTTCCCAACACTCAGAAACAAGAGTCCAGACAAACATGACTACCGCCTTCTTCTGTTGGCCCTTATCGGGGAACAATAAAGCAATGCTGATTTATACTGATCCTGCACCTGGCCTTTGTTCTGCCTCAAGGCATTCAACCTCTCTTTGAAAGGCTTAACTTATTCATTCCCATTTAATTAAATAAAAGCTATGATCATTAGTGTTTTTGTGGTCTCTGTTTTGAATTAAATTTGTTCGGAGCGTATACATCATGTTGATTCATTTTATCTTTCACGATAAATACAACATGCAGAGATTTAACAACCACATCTTCTTTCTTTTGTGCACAGAGGTAACACAGTTCCCAGAAAGATTTTTATTTCTTTGAGCCTGACAAAGGCACAGTGGGACCAATGCAGCTGCTTCAGGTGTGGAGGAGCAGGGAAGAGCATGAGGACAGGTAGGCTCAAAGGGATGGGCTCGTGGCTGTCACTCTGGAACTCCCCTGCAGTACCACCCTCACCCCAAACCTGTCATTCACAGTTTATTTCCTTGGCCTCCCTACTTCCATCGCTACTGCTGCTGTGAACACCATCTGTATTGGTGAAAAGTTTACACCTATGCGCATTTATGGAGGAAAGGGTTATGTCAGGTGTTCTGGAGCCTCTGTCCCGCCAGTTATTGCATAACCAATTTAATCTGCAATAAAAATTCTCTATAAAACTTGGCAATAAGTTTGAGTACGGTTTTATAAACAGTATGTAGAGCTTTATGCATGTTTTAATAAGGTGTATGAGCCAAAGTCCTGTGCAGTGGTTACATCTTCCCATTAAGGCACTGAACTTTGGATCATGCCTACGCGCTCTCTTGGAGCATTGCCCAGAGCGCCTTTA
This sequence comes from Gallus gallus, assembly GCF_016699485.2. Lineage (NCBI taxonomy): Eukaryota > Metazoa > Chordata > Aves > Galliformes > Phasianidae > Gallus > Gallus gallus. The sequence goes on along the minus strand of NC_052533.1, from coordinate 102,854,584 downwards.
GCTTCTTCTCTACTTCAGTTTCTCTGTCTCCAGGGGTATGCCATTACCTTTGATTTAACTGAATATAGCAAAGAGAAAGATAGAACTTTCTTACATACTTGTCACCTTGCTCTGAGGTAAGTTTTATTCGTGGGAAGCTTTGCCTTAGCCACAGCAATTGGTGATAGTGAACACTGCTAACCCTCTAGGTATATAGCATCCAGAAAGCAATTCTCATTGGAAAGTAATCAGAAAGGGCTAAGAATAAGATTTGTGGCAGGTGCCATTACTTCACAATGAAAATCCTCTATACAAAGAAGTATCTTATACTGATAGAACTTGGCTCAGAACTACAGAAGGGCTGAGTTTTGAATGGACCCCTTGAGGTCATCCGGTGTAATGACTCTGCTCAAGCCAAGTCACCCACAGCCAGCTGTCCACAACCATGTTCAGAATAACATAATAGTTATGCAATTAACGCAGTGTTAATTGCAACTGTGTCTGCAAGAGCTGGACACAGAGCCATTTATTTCAGTGTACTTTAAAATTGCTCTTTGTTATCAATTCAGGCCTCAACAATTAGATCCGAAAAGTTCTTTCCAGGCTTAAATTCTAATAGTGACAGCTGTCTTTCCTATTAATTTATGAAGAACTAAGATTCTCATGCATGCAATTATTCATTCTTAGCAGCACGCAGTCCTCCTGTGACAGGAACCTCTGGCATAGGCTCACGCACAATAGAGAAACCCATTGCTGTTCCAAGTTAAATTTAACTGAACAGAGACAAAAGCTCATGGATGCCAACTGTCTTTTCATCCCATGTAATAATGCTCAATTTTTATCAACGAGAAGGTGGCATCCTAACAAAGAAGCTACATCACACAGAACACTTCACATACACTTCACATTCAGAACCACCTGTAGGAAAATACAGTAAATGGGTGAGATGCAAAGTAGCAGTAGAAGAGCGTTAAATAAATATTTTGAATGCTACCAGCTGCAAACCAGGTGAGACAGCATGGTATGAAAGCAGGTCAGAACTTGATTTCGTTGCTACAGAGGGTCCCAAAAAGTGACAGAGAAATCAAAATTCATTGCTTAATCTGCTTTCAGTTCTTTATACTCAGAGGATGCTTCAGTGCAACTCTGGCAGTGAGCAGCTTCTCACTGTTTTGGGAGGTCTGCGCAAAGGAAGTTTATGCTGACATCTTGCAATCTTAATGCCCCAAGTGCAGCTATACCATAGTATTATGGCACTACCCCCTTTAACATAAAGCATTTCCTTTTGCCAGGGACATCCATTTGGTGTATTTTTGGAACACACTACAGAAGACTGGACCGCAGTGCCCTAAATTTCTTTACATCACTGGAGAAAGATGCTGAAGTTGTTTAAATGAGGAAACCACAAAGAAAATGGTAAGAGGCAAAAAGCATGGCCTGAGCTCATTTACAAAGTCACAGTGCATTTTCAGGTTCCTCAGTGAGACCACATTTTCCAGGCTAGATACTTACTGGTTACTACACCATAGATTTACTGAAGTCTTTTTACATTTTTAATTTCTATCACCATTAAAAATATTTCTGACAAAATAAAATCAAATGGAAGGGAATTGAAATCCAGGCCTGGATCCAGGCTGTGATGCAAACATCTTTGCTGTGTTCACTTCTTCTGTGTGGGGAAGGGAAAAGGCTTTTTTTCTTTTTGTGGCTAGGAAAAACCTGCTTCAGAGAGCAGTTTGATGGGCAAGAGATATTGAAATGTTACTGGAGGATATCTTGACTAAGTTTAACTGCTCTTCCTTTCTCCTCATCAAAATAATCAGTTCCAGCTAAGGCCGGCAAATAAAATGAAAGTTTCCTCAGTTTTGGTCACCTGAATATTTGACACCTGAATGATTCAAAGGCATCAGGTATAGAAAAAATTCTGCTGTTGTTCTCTGATGAATTTTGGATTCTCCAAATCCAACTCCTCCACTCCAGGCAGGTGGGATTCCTTTTCCACATGGCAGGCTGCCACAGAGAAGTGGTTCTGCAGCGTCTCCAAACAGAAAGGGTCTCCCCTCCTGTGCCACTCCTCTGCGTGCTTAAAGACCTCAACCCCACTCGCTTTCACAACATCCCATTCCCGCCAGAGCAGCTCTACAGCTGAGAACCCCCTGCACCATGGAGTTACTGTAGAAGAGAAGGACTGCAGGACTTTGCGTGAACAGCCTTCTGACAGCTATCCCACCCCAAAGACCCGCAGCTATACAAGGACAGAGAAAGGTGAAACCCTGTCAGGTTTATTTGGGCCAACCCCGTATTTAGAAAAATGGAAACTGGGTCCCTCCACTCCACCACGGATCACAATCAGGTACAAAGATGTGAATCTCAAAGAACAGTTTGGCTGGTTTCATCCTGCAGTTCACACTTGAGAATTGCAGCATGTGCAACTACTGTTCAAAATCTTACTTGCCTTCATTTAATCAGAAAATAAGCCGATGGAAGAAACTTTTTGGCTAAGAAGCTTAGAAGAAAAAATTCTCTGAGGTTCTTAGATGACACACTTCTAATAAGCAACGATGACGGACTCCTGCTTACCAGGCAAACCAGGACCTTAAAGCTACAGAATTACTTGTATAAAGCAAGCTGGATTTAGGTGTCTGTAAAAAGGACAAGAAATACTGAATTAAAATAACCAGGCAAGAAAATAGGTGGCTTTAAGAACACACTGCTTTTATTTGGTTCCAGAATTCCTAGTATTTCAACAAACTCCCAGAGTTTCACTCCTTAAAGTGCTTCAAACTCCATTTATATTATTATTTTTAACATTAATGTACATTTCTGTATAAAAATTCTGTTCATCAATCCAAAGAGATTTATATTTTTATAAATTTCTTTACATCAGTGGATCAAATTTGCTCTCAAGATGATCAGCATTAAGGCAAATTCCTGAAGTTACGACACTGGAATTCCACACAACAATATGCTGTTGTGGGTGAGAGCAGAATTTGACCCAGCAGGGTATGTACAATTACATTTTCTGCATGTTTCAAAAGACACAATGGATTACCCCGGAAATCAATGACATTTAATAGGGAGTTTATCCAAGCCAGTACTTCAAATTTGCTTTGGCGCAGTCCACATCCGAAGGATTCATTTTCTTACCAACTACTCTGTGACACAGCAAACAGCAAAAGGGGAACCCACAAGATATGAATTCACACAGTACTTCAGCAGACCCAACCTAATGAGTGTACAAGCAAAGTTACGTGGCCGGGCACCCACGCAAACTCACAGCCCCATGAACCTCTGAAATTTTCTTGGTGGAGACAGGTTTGCCATCAATGCTAATATTCCAAAGACAGCCAAAAAATGGATCTTTGACCGGAAGCCATTGTGAGTCCAAGTTTTCTACAATGAGGTAGAAGGATAAAGTCAATAAAACAAGAAGGATTTTAAAGATGAACTAATGTGAAGCTCTCAAAAGAGGAAGAATGATATAGGACTGAATGCGTGAACAGAACTTTTGTTTCAGAAAGGAAGAAAAGCAAGCAGATACATTAAAAAACAAAGCAGCAATAATTTACCTGGGATTTTGCCGAAGTAGAGAGGCTGATGCACATATTCGGGAGAGAAGGGTGGGTGTCCAGTGGTGTAGTTACTCTCTGTGCCTACTTCTAGCTGCAAAGTGTTCACCTTCTGAGAGACTGCAAAGAAACAAGTAAATGAGAGCTCTTTCTCAAGTCTGTTGAAGAACCAACCAGATATGACACTATTTTAAACCAGCATGAAAAGTCTTGAAATTCAACTTGTAGGAAAAATACATTTTATTTCAATTCAAAGTCAGATTGACACATCTAGGTACTCTGGGGCTAAATACAGCCAAAAAAAGCCCTCTTATGTAAAGCCTTGAATTAACACAAAATACTCACGTTGTTCTTAAGAGTGCTCTAAGAATAAGCAGAGGAGAAACGTTTAACTAAAATCTGTGGCTGCAATGCTCTGTGCCCGCCCTTCTTTCCAAGTTTCAGAAGAACTGGTGTGATACAACATACCTGTAATGGTATGCCACTGTCCATTAGTCAAAGATTGCCGAGGTGTGACTGATGTCTGGAATTCTCCACCTCCACCATTTCCAGCAGCAACGAGCTGTAAAACAGTTAAGTTAACGCAAAGAAAGGAATAGAAAAATACAGTAATTTAAGTAATTTACTGAACCCGTGGAGGGCTGAGTTTCACCTAGGTTAAGAGTCAGAAATTCTCCAGAATACTCCAGAAATTTTCCTAGCAGAATCCCAGAAATGAATATTTTACAAGTTTTAAAAGCAAAAGTACATCTTACAAAATGGTTTTAATGCTTCTGAAATAATCTTTCTGACTCAAGGTCTTTCCTTCTACACCTACTTTTCCTTTCCCAAAGCAGTCACCTACACACTTCACATCTCCAAAGAGAATTACTGCAATATATTTCTCTGGTCCTTCACATAATTTGGTCTCCTTGTAATTCACCCAGGAAGCTTGCAGCCTGATTATTTATTACGACATCTCCAACAAGAATCTGCTTGTGTTTTCTCACTTCTTGCTCCTTATTCCCTGTAAGCAGGCTATTTGTCATCAACACCATCCTCTCTTCTGGTAATGGCCAAGTAGCTAATATGCTGAAATCTATTTCCTGCCAGGTTCCTCTGATGGTGTTCCATTGACCTGTTATTACTTCCTATTGCATCCTGTCCATGCTAACAGCCAGCATGAATCTAAGTTACTGCTGAAAAAAGTGCCTGATCTCATCCATCTCATAAGGGCTTCCCAGCTGTTGGTGCCCCTGCTTCTATGTGCTTTTGTGTTCTGTTGAATAGAGACATCTTTTTATTTGAGGTCTCTACAGAATCAAGCACAATGGTTTTCTGGTCCAAAATTCACCTTCTGTAGCTATCACATTACAAAAAAAAAAAAAAGATAAAATAAAACAAAACAAACAAACAAAAAAAAAACAACATTATGACGCACCTGTCAACTAGAGAAGTAGCTTGCAAGCAAATCTGTGAGACATGGATAGTTTTTGCACAGGGTATGATCCCACTAGATCATATAGTATCAAGAAAAGCCTGAGAAAATGAAGACTGTGCCCTACTGCTGACTTGTGAAGAAAACACGTGTGAGTTAGTGTGCACACAATGGAATCTGGTAGTGTAGGCATAGAGACAGGTTAAATGCTCAATTTTCTGTGCAGTGGTTTTAAACCACTCTAAAGAAGTTGTTCAATGTTAAACCTGGAGACAAACATAATACATAAGCCCAGAGTTCAAGGTCAGAACTCCTCCCTGCTGAATGAGGGTAATACAGCTGTAATGGAATTGCAGCCTGTTCTTACCTTTCCTTCTTTCATGTAAATAGTCAAGTAATTGTCTGGCTTGCTTCCAGAATGGAGGAGTACACCTGTTGAACGCCTTGGACGAATGGCAAACACAATCCTGAAGTCCAAGCCCATTTGCAAATTGCCTGTGGAGAGTTAAAGAATGGGTAGAGGAATAACTGGAAATAGTCATAAAAATACATACAGAAAGCACCTTTCTACATTCATACATACACATTTAAGGCATAATTCCCTATACCATAGTCTCTACGTAGCTTACCAACAGCAACGTATCCTCCTTCCTTAAAGAAATGAATCCCCATCTCCATGGGAGCATCTAGGCAGGGAAGCACATCCTTTTTTTGCTGAGGTGTGTTCATGACTTTTCCATTCATCTTAAAATTCCTCAGGCAACCCTTGAAACTCTTCATTGGTATATTCTGAAAGCATGTTTCAAAATGTGAATACCAAAGAATGATGGCCATTTTTTAGTAAGACTACGCATTAGATCTTTTGTATTGTTGGACTATAGGCAGCCACCTGTCATTAAGGTGGTCATAAAGACACCTGGCAATTACAAGTGCTTTAAACATTACAGTAAGAGCTCATTTTGAGTTGATGTAACTCCTGCTTGCGGCACTGATATTTCCTAATGATGTTTCAACACAATGGGAGTTGTGAGATCTCAAGTACACTGTTTCCTAAGAGGCTGTTTAACTTAATTGTCTAATTTTTAAAGCAATAGGAACAACACACATTTCACATTAATATTCAGGTGCTCAGTCAATGCTTGGAAATGTCTACTAAAGCTTTTCAACATGGGAATCCTTCATATCAACACTTGTGCATGTAATCAGTACAGCTTGGGGAGTGTGAGGAGGTGTCTGCATCAGCTTTTTACCTGTCTTTTCAGCAATGGCGGCCCTCCCAGGTAGACTGGTGGCTTAATGTCATTGGTGGAAGCTCTTCCTAATCTTCCCAATCTTCCATGTTGAGCTCTCAGACCATCAACAACAAGGAGGACATTCTCCCCATCTCTGCTGCATACCACCTTTTCAGGGTACAAAAATAATAGAATGAGAAACCCCAATGCCAATGAAAGCCATTAGAGCTAGCGTACCAAACAGCAACTGAAAAACTGTGTTTTTAGAAAGTGAATCATATACAGTATAAATAGAATATTTTTCAGGCTAGTCTGAAACTAGCAAAAGTAGAAATGGAAGAGGATAAATAAGGTATTTCAATTGAATATCAGGATGGTTTAAAAATGAGGAGCACCTTGCAAGTCAACCATTCAGACTGTCAGAGCTTCAGATTCTGGTCATCTTGCTGGGGTTTGCGAATGGTGTCACTCCACACTCACTCTGTGTGTGACTGAAATCAGACACCTCACTGTATTCTGCATCTTGGTGATCCGTTTGGGAGATGTTGAAATATTTAAACTGAAAATAACGTGCTGTGACCATCAGTCTCTGCAAGTTCTCTCATAACAGAGACCTGTCAGTCACATGAGCTTTAAGGCATATGAATTAACTTAATCAGATGGCCAAAAGGAACAATTTCACTTTTTCCTTCCCTGCCTCTGCCTAATAACTTAGAAATTCAGATTGTGCCTACTGAACGCTAGTCACGGTTTAACATGGTTTCTGTGTCATACTACTTACAGTATGCCATTGCCCATCATTGTATTTAACACTAGTTTTGATCTTGATTCGTCTTCTTCCAGAGCCAAGCGAAAAGACAAAACGGCCTTTTGAAATGTGGAGAGCTGTGTAAGAGTTCTCAGACCTTCCCTCCATAAAAACTATTAATCCTCTTGATGATCGAGTTCGTATATCCACAGAAAAATGTAACCTGTAGTGGAAAGTAAGCATATTCAAACATACATCTATTTTGTCAGGTGTTGTATTCTCCCTGTTCTCCAGAAAAGCACCAGTGAAACTCAATTTGTGAAATGCAGAAGACATTTTGGGTGGAATCGCAGTGTTCTGCAGTGCCTGTCTTCTGAATGTGAATGAAAGTTGACTTATTCAGGCTTAGAACTTTGCATCAACATGCACTGTAGCTGCCCACCATATCCAAGCCAATCCACATAGTTTGGGAAAGTAGGGAAAAAGAAAATTTCCTGAACTTTTAGAATCACTATTCTGTTGTGCCAAAAGATGTAAACAGGCCTAAGAATCCTGGCTTTTAGCACTTACAGATTCAAGCAGCTTTGAAGATTCAAGTATTGGGAGGTGAACAGATAACATTTCTATTACCTGTCCATAGGTGAAGATGAAGAAAACATGTAGGATACAAAACTGTTGGGGGTGTTTCCAAGGAGATACACCTCACTGTTGACATTTAACTGAGTTAGTAAAGTGTAGTTTTGCTGGTCATGCTGCACATTAGAATATGTCAAATGACCAAAGTATTTTTCATCCTGTAAGACAGAATCAAAACATTTACTCTGGGTGAGCAGAAAATAATAAATTCCATCTACACAAGAATTTCCACCTGAGGCAGTCAGAGCCCTTCTCTAAATGACAGAGAAGCTGTTTTCATTCTCGAGCAAGTATAGATTTTGTGTGGAACTTCAACACAAAGAGAACCTGATTCAGAAGCGAGATGGAAGGCAAGCAGTAATATTGGGCTTTATAAATCATGGCTGTGCAGACGAAGCCTCAGCATCAATATAGAGGTGAAGATGACAGTAAAAACGAGCATACCTTGAGCATCTTAAACCTGAGTGGATTTTTGAATTCTTTCAGCAGCATTGGTTCAAGGTTTTCATACTGGTGGCAAGCTCCAAGGGATACATCAGTCTTTGCAGTAAAATTCATGAGATTTTGAACCTCAGGGAGCTGACCTGTCCTGGAGTGATGAAAGCAATAAGATCTGTGATACAGTATACTTTTTCTCTAACGTAATCAACTACATACTGTAAAAAACTGTGCTCTGTACAAAATGGATTTCCCAGTGGCCTGATGTTAAAATATCAATTTTCATCTTTGGATGAAAAATTTACATTCAACACTGCAAAAAGTATTCACGTCTGTCCTGGTTCTACCCATTTCCTTTAAGGCTTAAAAATAAAACAAAAAAATAATCCAAATTATGATGCTTCCTTCTCATCTCTTCTAAACACAGTCTTTTGTACTAAAAGATATCTACTTAAACAAAAATGAGCGTTAGTAAAAGCAGTCTTGATTTCTGGATCAGACAATGAAATTTTACTCGTTAGTATGTGCATAGCCAGGCAGATCAAGGGAAAAAATGGAAACACAGTAATTTCCCCCCCTGTGCAAATTAGACATTGTAATGAGAGCTGTCAAAGCATAAGGCCCATCACAATTTAATAAACAGTTCTGGTATTAAAGCCAAATTATCAGAAAGACTGTCGACACCAATTTCCTTTATGGATAAAGAGTATCATTAAATAATACTATCATTTTATACGTCACACAGAGCATCTTTAATGATTAAATTACAAAACACTTTACAATTGAGAAAACGCAATGAAACTCCTTGCCCGTCATTTTCTGTGAGAAGAGTGGCAGAGCTGGGAGCAGAACCTGAACTTGTTTCAGACAAAAATTCCATTACATCTGAACAACAGATTTAATTACAAGTTGATACCATGTGCAATCTGTCTGGATTAAAATATATTATGGGGCAGCAGAGTTATACATTCATGAAGGTTTCATACATGTAGAAGAAAAGCAATTTAGAAAAAAAGCCTTTTTAATGAGATTAAAAAAGGAACAGGAGACAAAAATGTATGAAACTGAAAGTCCACCAGGCCAAATACCTTTCTATAAAGACATTTGAGATGCAACCTTCGAAATCATCTCCACCAAATCTTATAGGCTGAATGAACGTCTGTGACCTCAGGAAGTCAAATGATTTTGTATCAGGATCATCATCAACCAGCAGTCTTACTCTGAAAAAAAAAAAAAAGCAAAGAAAAACGAGCATGAAATCTAAAGAAATACATCCATGAATTTGAATGAAATATATATTTAAAAAAGAAACATTTGACTGATGTGTTTTCTTATTACACTGTAAATACACTAGAGCTTCATTTGTTTACTTCTGGGATTCTTTTCATATAAACTTATCCTGGATTTAACTTATGTGAAATCACTCTGCTTTTTGGTGGCAGATAATGAGCAAGAGTTGTCCTTAGCCCTTCAGTCCTACAGTGAAATCCTGAGCCAAGTGAAGTTCATGAAAACTCTAATCGACAGCTACGGGATAGGATTTTGTTCTTTGTATCCAAACGACGCACTTAACACATTAGCAACAGCAAGTACAGATAATGTTGAAAGTTATAATTATCCAAAGCTACAATTATTCAAAACTTTCCTCTGTAATGAGCACTTATTTCATTTTATGTGTGGAACAGAAATCAATGAGACGTAGGAGCTTTCCTGCAAATTGACCTTTCTCATATCTATGAAATAAATCATGACTGAAGAAACAGACAATATTAGCTTCTCTGGACCTTTAACCTGGACCTATATTAGATGCACCTCTAACTTACAGTGATATATGTAAAGGCTATGGGGAAGTGGAAGAGCTTTGAAGCTCCAGCTTAACATGTAGACAAAACTCAATAAACAAGATGTGCATATTGATGTCAGCTGAAATATAGAGGTACTTATATGCACACCCATAGTCCAAAAATCTCCTTTTGCTTCATTATTTCAGCATGCTCTGCTCCTGTGTACCCAAATTACAAGTCAGACAACATTTTAATCTTTCTCCAACCACAATATAAAAGACTCAGATAAAGGACTGGACTCACGTGTCAGCTTTTCTTGTTACTGTCACATAATGCATTGACCCATCTTCGTATTCCTTCTTCACTTTCATTTCATTCTCTCCTATCTTTGCATTCACAAAGCCAGGACTCAGATAGATGGTAAGAATATTAGGCTAAAAAAGAATTGCACAAAATAATCCTTAAATGCAGATGCCTTTAGTTCTCTATTATATCGTCATTAATAAAGTTCTCTGTGGTCTCTTGTGGAAGAGTAATTTTCTCAGACTAAAACTGCATTTCACAGTCATCTAGTACCAGATTTTATTCCCAGTTCTTTATGATTAATATAGTTCATATTTTAAAATCTCTCTTAAATAACCAAGCAGTTATTTAAAATACTTGTTTAAATTGTTTTTACAATAACCAGAAGACTCAGTTTTTCTTTTCTTAAATATCAGGTGTGTACTTCCATATTTACTCCTCCAGCCAGCAAGAATGGGGTTCTGCTTGAACCTTCCTGCTTTCTGACAGATCATGGCCCAAATCAACCTTTTCCTCTGCATATTTGATCACAGTAACATTTTTGCATGGGCAGAAGGACAGTTTTACTCAGAATATTTCCAGCCAACTGTATTACACAACAGTTACCTTATTGGGATGGGTGTACTGTGATGCATAAGGTACCTTGCAGAATGCTCAAGGTTCAAGATCAGTTACTCCTGAAATTAACTGTTGTTTGAATGAAGAAATTGCCAGGATGAATTTCTCAGGTCTATGACAGGCAAGATGACAAGCTCTAGAGATGTTTACACCAGCTACTTCTTGCCTTAAAATATGGGAATCTATGTGAAACTTAGTAGGGATGACAAACTGACATGGTCACAGACCAACATGACTGATCCAGAAATAAAAATGAAGACATATTCTAAGCTGAACATGTTTCATACCCATAGATTGTAACTTAAGAGCGTTCCAGTCGACGCCATCGTTCGAAAGCCAAAGCCAACTTGGAAATCTCTGGGAAATGGGAAACTTGCTGCACTCAGGCTCAGCGTGCCCTTCTTGGAGAAAGCTGCAGATCTGACAAGCTGAAAGACAGAACAATTTCAGTGTTTTTCCTTCTAATTTGAAGAATTGGCAACGGGAGACAACAAAAGCACTACTCAACATAACTGCAAGCAGCTCCAACCTGAACTAGGCACAAGGCAAACTGCAAGTACAAAATTCCAGTATAGAACAGACAGACTGGATGCATTCCAGTATCATTACCTCTGATGTGTGAAGCTCTACAGGAAGATGAGGGCAGCTGAGCATGACACATAGTTCACCTCTACTGTTTGCATTGATAGGAAAGTTTTTTAAGTTTCCACATTTGAGAATGCAAAAGTGAGCAGCTGGAGGAATGGTTTGTACACTCTGAGCTATGTAGATGAGCTACATATCTGAGGCTATGTGAGTTATAGGATATACCTGAGCTTTTTTGAACAAAATGCTTTTTAATATGTAAGAGGTTATACAGACACAGACAGAGAAAGAAGGCTAAATCTTCTGCACAGAGAAATAACCTGTATACCAATTGGTCTGCCAAAGGTTTAGATTCCACAGAGGGAATGAAAATGTCAGGACAATGCCATAGGAGAACGGGCAAATGCAATCATGCACCATGTAAATAGCAACAGGTAGAAGCAGACGCGTTAATTTTCATCTCTCCATGCAGCACTGGGTAAGACAACACTGAAAAGCCACACTGTCCCATTTTAAAAGGAATGTAGCAAAACTCATGGGGGCACAGGAGATTTCACAACACACAAGTGGAGCAATTGCCTTCCTGTGAGAGACTGTAGTGGAAGCTTAGCTCTGTCAAGGAGAAAGATTGAGAAGTGACTCAATTATGAAGCATAAGCACCTTAACGAGAAGATAGATCCTGATTAGTATTAGGTGACTACATATTCTGACCTAATCAGTAACAGCAACTGGAGGCCAACAGATCTATGTGGTAAATGTGATTTCTTAGTAGTGCACAGTATTAAGAGGATGGACTATGTACTGGAGCAAACAATCACAGCAGGGGTGCAGACTCCTTTCTCTTTGTATCTTCACACTAAAGTCGTTTTCTTTCTTTACCATCACATGATAAACAAAGCTAGTTTTTGATCTAAGTAAAACAATGTCCATGTTTTTACAGACAAACCTGAGACTATGAACTTTACCAAATGTTTTAGAATAATGCTGTTACTTACCTTCCAGTCATCTGAACATTTCTTGCTAACACCAACAGTCTCATCAAAAACAACAGATGCAGTCTCTGGGGTTTTCACATTCTTCATGCAGCCCCGGAATGGAGGTACGGTTATATCAAAGCTGGTTTCAGGGAGTGGAAGGAAAAAAGAGTTCAGTAGCCTGCTATTTCAAAACAGACACCAATATAACAACCTATAAATGCTGTCAATATAGGAAAAAGAAAAATAAAACAAGAAATCTTTATTGCACAAACAAACCATGCTGATCAAACTTGTGCCTCAGGGCACACTCAAACTCACCATTAGCCAAAAATCACAGATTATGATTGTGATACACAGTACAGAGTATAAAAGAACTTGCCTAAGGAAAGAGTTTAGATGGAGTTACCGTACAAAGTACTACAGTCATTTTATAGCTACTCACCGTTTCCGTAAAGAAGATGGAATTCCACCAAGATAATATTTAGCAAAATCAAAGACTTTAATGTTGGCTGTAATACCAGAGCTGACATAAACAATATTCTTTTTTCGGACAATCAATATTGTAATCTGAAATACATGAACAATGAGATTACTTCACTTACTAGGAACAAAATTATTAAGCAGATTACATTCAAAGGGCAAAATACAGCAGATTAATTTGAAGAGCAGGACAGAATTTTTTTTTCCTCCTCTTGTTTACTATTGCTCTGAACCAGAATAGCAACACTAGTTCAGAGGTACTTGGCAAAATTTAGGGGTTTAGTCAAAGCAAATGCCTACACAAAATGCTTGACTATTCAAATAAAAGGTGAGGATTTTGTTATGCGTAGATGAGGTGTATTTTTAGGACAACCTTCCTAACGTTCAAACATCTCCTTCCATTTGTAGTCGAAAATTCAGGAGCTGCTGCCTCCTGCAAAGGTTGGATCAGTCAGTTGACTGCCTGCAACTTAGCCCAGAGCAGCATAAAGACTTCTTCCAGCAGTCTGCAGCCTACACTACGTAGTTAGAAATGTAAGAAAGGAAAGAGGGAGAACAAATCAAAATAGCAATCAAGGATTTTAACAATGTCTTTAGGATTTCATGTTAGTAGCTCTACAAAACAGCTGGCCTGAAGCTAAATAAGTCAGCAACAGCACAAAGACTCTGAAAAAGTAACCGCTGTTACTGTTAAGTAACCTCTGAACAAATAAACCTTTATATGGTTAAAAACATGAATTTAAGTATTAAAATAATGTTGGTATGTACAGTGATCACAGATCTCTTCACTTAAACAATGTTCTGTTACAAAAGGCTTGATCCTTTGGCGACTGCTCTATTAAAACTGAAGTTACTCACAGGGAAACATAACAGTAGATAGCAAAGGTTCGCATCCGAACTAATCCTCAACACAAAAACTTTACAACAGATCTCTGCAACAGAAGGTTTAGCTTCAAGAGAATTTATATTTCTACAAACAGCGATCATTCAATTGTTTAAAATGACTTACTTGTTTATGCGTCCCATCATTTAAAGTTACATTGTTTTCTATTTCTTTTGGAAGCTCAGAGTCAATTTTGTATCTAAAAACCGGATGGCCATTTTTAATAAGCACACTGATGTACTGATCCTGCAGCAAGAAGAAGCACAAACTGCTCAACATTCCATATTTATGTCAGCATCACATGAACTACTGTAATGAAGCTATCTAGCTGATTCAATCTTATTCTGGTTAAAAGCATAAAACTAAGCACAATAAAACTTACAAGACTAATCTTAAGTACATTAAAATCTTACAAACAGATCTAGTTTCAGCTCAAGATGTAGTTGTTAAATCTCTTGAGGACTTTTTCTCATTTCAAGATGTTTACTGATTTTCTTTTTTCCTCAGCAGAATTGAAATATTACTAGATGATATCACAGTGATAGTTATCATTCCTACAATACTATTATGTAAGCAGAATCACTGCTGTTTTGAGCAATTTTCACAGGTATAAGTGACCGTGATGTAACCATGTCACTTCCTATGTTCTCCCTTACTCGAGACTCAAGAAAAAAAGCACTTGCACTTCTGGAGGATTTCAGTATTTGAGACTGGTTTGATTCAAGTTGCATCCTTCCTGTGTCACCCAAGTCCACATCCTCTGCACTGCCTATCAGAAGAGCTATGTAGAACGATTTTCAGTCAGCTTTGACAAGGTCAGCATTCAGCGGCAATTAAACACCCAGCAGAATCTACTCATCTACCATTTGAACAAAGATAACAGTTTCAAGCAACTTTACTGCAGTTTCTAGGGCTGCTCTGAAAGTAATGCCTCCTATTTTATGATAATGGCCCACATCATCAGAGGAAAGGGATGATCTTTTTGGATTTCCTAGGGCCTGGACATCAACTCTGACTAAGCTGAAGGCTCCCACCTCCAGAGTCAGACCAGGGAAGACGACAACCTTTCTCCTGCAACACAATAACACCAGGCCTCATATCAGTTTGAAGACTGTAGAGCACGTTGCCAAGCTTGGCTGGACTGTTATACTACACCCACCACATAGTCCAGATTTGGCACCTTCTGACTTCAGCCTGCTCAGGAAGATGAAAAATGGACTGCATGGGCAATATTTTCCTAGCAACAATGCTGTTATAGCAGTTGTAAAACAGTGTGTCACCTCCACTGGTGCAGATTCTTATGAGCACAGCATGCAGGCTCTTGTTCATTGCTGCAATAAGTGCATAGCTAATGGTGGTGACTACATTAAAAATAGCTGAGAATTTTCTCTACTGAATAGTGTTATTGTGCTCTTTATAGCTGTTGTAGTTTCCATGGAAGCATTACTTTCAGATCAACCCACATATAAGTAAATCTAATGTGTTCTCGTGTGAGTGAACTTTTAGAAAAACTTCTTGGACCTCTAAACAACGCAGAAGCATTTAATTACCTCATTTGCTGCAAAAAACACTATGCCTTCATCTGCAGTAGTCTGAATTGTCTGCTCATAGCGTATTCGTGTATTTGCGTTTGTTTCTTTAGATGTGACACTGGCATAACCAGTGCCTTCAAAATAGCTTTGGTCAGACTCTTCTTTATACCTGTAATAATTCAATGTTACAAGTGTGAATATATGAGAGTAAAATCTACTACCACATGGACTTACTGTCATGAAAAACTGAACATGAAAAACATAAAAAACTGAATTTAAAAGCATTTAGTACAGAGCCACTAACAGGGTCAGCTTATCTAATCCAAGCAAAGAAAAAAAAAAACACCCACTGGCTTCTATTAATGTTACATACAATCTTTTGAGAGGAAAAACCTGATTTTAAAATCATTAGTGATTGACTTCTTGCATTTAATTTAATACTTATCCTACAAAGGAGTTGGGTACATTAGTTCATGAATTATGTCAGGGGTATTATATCATTTAAATTGTTGGCCAGTGGACTGAGATTGCTGTAGATGCTAATCATGCCAACTCTGATGGTTTTCTCTATGATATGTTTTAATGGCCAAGATGTAGAAAAAAAAATCACTTGTGTAACTACAGTGTTTATTCTTCTGGATGTTAAAAGACACGTAATTCTGATAAAGTCACAGAGCCATCATTCTCTCTACATCTGTATCGTACCTTCTGCAGGGTTGCACTTCAGGTGGTATTAAGATTAAATGTCCTCTTGAAGTTGTAAAGGCTGACAACATTCTCATTTAAGTTGTCCAATTCAATGCAGCCTTCGTAATGAGGATAGTCTAGCTTACGTGGAGGCTGAAGAACAATGTTATTAAAAAACATGTTGACAACATCAGCTGACAAAATTTTACATTGACATATAACTGCTAGGACTTACTGCAAATATTAGTAAGATACAGAATATGTCATTCTGATATTAAGGAATTATTATATCTCTGGATATAATAACCAAACCATCTGATACCACCCTAGGAGCACTGCTGCACAATTTAAAGCAGAATCATATGAGTGGATTGGGGAGAGTACTCAGCAGGCTGGCAGGTTTCATGGTGTCCTTGGAAGAATAAAAACCATCATGTTCCCTTCTTTGATTTCCAGCAAACTACAAGCCAGGCAGCTTCTGTAGGAAGCAGCATTTCTTTGCACTCACCCTATTCCTGCTTGCATGAACAAACTTTTATAGTCTATGAAAGACTGGCAATTCCAACCTTTTCTTGTAAGAGTAACATAATGATTAACATGGAAATCTCTTTAAAAGACTGAATGACTCTTTGTACCCTAAAATCCGGTGGGTATCCTCCAACATAGAAGACAACAGTGCTGGGATCAAGATTTAGGAGAGTGTTTCCATCTCCACTGCTTGCAGTCAAAGGCTTTTCAAACACTGGAGAAGCTGAGGTTGCTGCTTTGATGTAATTCAACTTTACGTACTGGTAAATTCTAAAACCAAAACAAACAGGCAAAATATCACATCACACTAATAAAGATATTCCAAGCAGGTTTTGGAAAAGACTGCTGTGTGCTGTGGATCTGATACCTTTCAAGCTTAACTTGATCCATAATGGCTTCCTCAGTGTTGCTTTGCATCACAAGTGGATCCACAACAACTTCAGCTTCACGATCTCCCAAGTTATAGACACAAGTGAGGTGACCATCTTTTACTGCCATACCAATATACCCCTTAGAAGCCTAAGAACAGCAAAGCAAATAATCATTAATAAATGACTAATGTTAATGTAGTTAAAATGCAACAGCCCTTCCTCAGGGACACCACCATACTGTGAATGAGTCATAAAGCAATTCACCTGCCCAGTGATGAGAATTTTATTATCAGTTGGTTTTTTTTTCTGGAATAATCAATAGTGTGGAGAAAAAGAGACTAGCAGGTTAGTTCACTGTTCCCTACAAATATATAGCCTATACAGCGTAACTACTTTTATCAGCTTTCTGTGTATGAACGAGACTCACTAGAGAAATAACCGCAAACAGAATTGAAAACACATTGTTAGGAACCTCACTGCAGGATATTTTTTAAATGATGGGGCCTGAGCAAGCATGAATGCACAAGCAACTCTGAATTATTCTGCATATTCAGAAAAGACATTAAGAGCTAAGGGGAAACAGACCCTTTTTTTTTTTTTAACCAGGAGAGAAACTCATAGTCATGTGTGTTACAATAAGAGCCAAAGAAGCATGTTGTTTGTGCTGACTGCTGCATCTACTGATCGTTCTGACAAGACTGTATGATGATATTTATGACCGAGAAATAAATTCCAAAGGAGCTAAACAGCAAAATAATCAAAGAGATGAGTAGTCAATCACTCAGTAAGTTGGCTTGCCAGTGGAGGAATGAACTATTCTTCACATAATACTTATTCCACCACATAATGGCAGTTATTAAAAAAAGAAGGCTATCAGTGGCTATGAGCTTCAGTCAAAAAAAAATTCTCTCCCATCTGTTTCTCAAAGCATGTTGCCTGTTCTAAAAATCAAATTACATTTTAGAATATACCTACATCTTTATTGCCCAGGTACAATACAAACTTATTTGATGCCCTCTGGGGGACATCTAATCTTTTCTGAGGTCTTTGGAGAAAAAAAGTAAGTGAAGTATAGGCTTTCAGATCTTCAAGGTTGCTTGGAGGTCGAACCTCTACACCAGAGCTGCCATTGAACCTCATAGGAATAGCAACCTGTTAAGAAAAATAGAATTCAGTACTTCAGAGGTATCCATTACTACTGCTTCTACTTATTTCACTGTTCTGTTCAATTGCTAAGTAATCTCCTATCGGTCACTAAAGATTTAGACTCTGATCATACCAAACAATATAGCTAGGAAACAGAATGGATAATACCATATTCTGTATTTTCAAAACTTAACACAGCACCTTTTTTTCTTTTTTACTCCAGTCACTAAACAGCCTTAAGCTCACTTCTGTCAAATAATTGTTACTTTCACTACATGTAATGGGAAGGATGTGCCTTGCAGCTCCAAAGAGCAAGCCTACAAATTATTTACATGTCTACATACATATCTCAGTGCTTCACTTATCTGGACTTGACTGTCTGTTGGAAATTATAATACACCCCTGATAATAATAAATACATATCCTATTACTGCTACTTACAGTATAGTCACAAATTCTTCTCATACGCTGCACGTTATTTGTGTTTACCTCAGGGATATTTCTGCTGCCATCTGAGACCATGCCATCCACTGATACTACAACTACCACAGTGGCTTAAATGGAGAAAGGGCAAGATGCTTATAGCTAATGCCTAAAACGTCAAGGCAGATGGAGATACAAAAGCACAGGGCTGCATGTTTTCTGGAAATGCCAGCGTTCCACTGGCCACAGATGGGTAGAGATCCTTGCCTCTAAGGCCGCAGAGCTGACTCTGCCCCCTGCTGCCAAAGTTACCCTGTTGTAACTGGAAGAAAAATGGTTCTTGAATAAATAATATCTGAAAATTGACCCAGAAAAATGGACTGTATGAGAAGGATGAAACTGGATGCTACTGCATCCACTCATTCTTACATATGAATTATGCTTCTCATCAACATAGTAAATTTAAGTGCTGGGTTATTCTATTAAATTAAATTTATGTCTGATCCTTCATAACTGTTTTAACAAAATGATTTATAGAGAGGAACAAAAGCACTGCAGTGTCCAAAACACTAAGAACAAGCATGACTGCAGTGCTCAAGACAGACCTTATTTGCAGCTTCTCTTGCCCGCTGAATCAGCTCTCTTATGCGGTTTACATTCTCAGAGATATTGCTTATTGGCATCAGCTGTTGGTTGATACTCTCAATCTTGCTGAACAGATCTGGAAGTTGGTTTGTCAGTTTTTTTACTGTAATGGAAAAAAATCCACATTGTTAAGGGTAGAATGGAGGAGGAAAACACGTATAAATATGGGGTATGAATACATAATAGAAAAGCAGTAGGGTGATAACAGAACTGTTTTCGTTAGGATAATGGTGAGGATAATGAACAACAGAGAGGAATCAGGCCTATGTGCATCGCCCAAGTAGCATGTCCTTCTGCCACCGTTGGAGAGGGAATACCAGTATAGGTGAACTGCTGGTCTGATCTAGTAGGGCATATGTTACAGCCTTCTTTGCTGCAAGTATGCACTGCTGGCTCACATTCAACTTGCTGGATCCCAGGTCCTTTTCTGCAGAGCTGACTTCCAGCTGGGTGGCTCCCAGCACGTCCTGGTGCCTGGGGTTCTTCCTCACCAGGTGCAGGTCTTTCCTCTTTTTTTTTTTTTTTTTTTTTTTGAACTGCATGAAGATCCTGTCAGCTCATTTCTCCAGTCCTCCAGCAGAGGTTCCTCTGGATGGCAGCACAATATCTCTGGCATTACAGCCACTCCTCCCATTTTTGTGTCATCAGTAAAATTATTGAGGGTACATTTTACCCCACCATCCAGGTCATTCATGTTAAGCAGCGCTGCAACCAGTATGGACTCCTAGGTACACCACTGATTACAGGCCTCCAAGTCTTCTGAAATGAGCCATGGTATTACCTTTTAACACAAACTAATTCACCTTCTGCAGTGCTTGCTCCTTTTGATAGGCAGTGGAGGAAGTTCACAATACTAGTTTAGGTTAGATAGCCAACTTTTAGATGATTAGCAGTGACTAAGAAGATAGCAAGAACCCACAGTAGAAAACAACACCAACCTGAATTGTTGGCTTCTGTCAATGCTTTATTGAAGCCAGCACTCTGTGTGCTTCCGTAGGTACCCTTCATTTTTTCCACATCTTCTTGAATTGGGAGCAGTTCATCCAGTACATTAGTTGTCACATCCTTGGCACTTTTTACCATGTTCTTTGCACTAGTAATGATGTCGTCAATGTCATCTGAAAGGCAGAAAAATGCATATGTAGATTCTTAGAGTAACTAGTGAAAGAGGCAAAAGAGAAGTGATGAGTAGATAACTGACCTCTGTTTATCCCATTGAGATTATTTTGAAGAGTAACAAGATCAATTTGTAGTGTGTTCTTCTTTCCATCAGTGACTCCAAGTCTTTGCTTTATGTCTTCGAGGGTTGGACCAATAGCTGCAAAACAGTGAAGGCCCTTTATGAACGTTATACAGAAATATCACCTCTCTGTTGGCTGGGTTGTGTGGCTTGAATGCACTGTAAAACATGTGCAGGTCTAAGGATTTACTGGGCCTGAGCACTGCAAAGGAATACAGATAGCACAGAAAAGTGAGAAATTCACTTTATTGTCTTTTTATTCTTA
Source organism: Gallus gallus (assembly GCF_016699485.2). NCBI lineage: Eukaryota > Metazoa > Chordata > Aves > Galliformes > Phasianidae > Gallus > Gallus gallus. The sequence continues at coordinate 102,834,097 of NC_052533.1, read as the reverse complement.
GAAATAACCATCACAATGTGTCCCACGGTAATGGAACTATCCTATTCTGATAAAATACATGCTACAGAGCTTTGTGGAACTGTGAAGATTTGTGATTTAATGAAAGTTTCTGCTGTTGACCCATCGTGCTGGAGGTATTTAAAAGATACGCAGAAGTGGTCCTTAGGGACATGATTTAATGGTAGAATTAGCAGTGTCATGTTGATGGTTGGACCTGATGATCTTAGAGGTCTTCTGCAACCTACATGATTCTGTGAGTCTATGATAACATTTCTATTCTCACTTTATTTCTCAGTACCTTTCAGTGTCCTTTCAGTCTCCTGTGCTTGATTCAAGAGTGTACTGCTCTCAGCTTTCAACTTTGCAGCTTTTCCTGATAGGTCTTCTCTCTTCACAGTCTGGTCATAGAAGCATAGTATCGTAAGATTGCTTTAAGAATTATGCTGACATTCAAAGAGTAAAAGAGAAAGCCCAATCCAGTTTTATAAAAACAGCTATAGAAGAACAGTGATTTCATACAAAGAACAATACCTTAAAAACAATTAGCTGTTAGATGTTAACCCTCTGCCAAAGAGCTTAGGGGTATTACTAGTGGAAAGTAAAAGAGATAGCTGAAATAGCCCTCAATGATCACTGGGTTTGCCTCATTCATCACTCTATTTTGCACCGAAATGGACAAGAAGCATTCAGATGGACAGCCTCATAAGAAAGGCAGTAGCAAGCCTGAATCGTGCTGAAGCAAGACAAATACATGAACATAAAGAATAGCAGCTTCCCCATATAATGGCCACAGATAAATACAACATGCAAAGACACAGAGATCTTCAGTTTCGGTGCTTCTCAGAGAGTAGAAAAATAAAAAACAAAACAAAAACAAACAAACAAACAACACATATATATACCTTGTTGTACCATTATTTTAGCTGCTTGTAGGTACTTACTGATAAAGCTGAGTCAGCTGCACTCCCAGCTTTGTTGGCTGCTTCCTCTGCAGCTTTGATGGCATTAATAATATCGTCATAGGCAGTAGAAGCTTCCACAGCACAGCCTACCAGCTCATCCTTCCTGGCATTGTTCTTTATTCTGTGGGAAACAGGGTGAAAAAAGTATAGCCTTCTGCAAAGACTGTGGACTATGAGAAGAGACCTGAACCGAGTATTTTCTAATTAATGCCAATTCAGGAAACATTTTTCACTTAGAACTTTGATTTCAAAATAGAAAATTTCAATATACGAAATGATTCTTCAGAACTTGGAAAGAGTTCAGGTACTTGGAAAAATATGACTGTGGACCTCCAAACAGCCTTTAAATGATTTGGATGGGGAAGATTGCTTAGGGCACAAGGCTAATAAGCCTCCTTCACTGCAGCCTCCCAAATACAGCTCAGCTCAAAGGAGTTTGGAGAACAGTGGCTTCCAGATGATCTCTGGCTGCTCCAGTACTCTATGGAAGTTGGTAGATGGCACACACAGTGGAGCAGCTTCAAGATCATTAGTGTTTTTGCCGAAGAAACAGTGCACTGGCTCTGGAGCCAGAAACAATAGCCAATTCTAATTGGTGTGATGACAAAATACAAACAATTTGCACAGAACAAAAATATTAGGGTTTTACTTTTTTTTCATTTTGTCCTAATATAGTGTGAAAGGCCTCCAAAACCTCACTCATATTTCCAATGTAAAGTACAAATAATGGAGAAATTCATATCCAAGTTCTCATTTTTTTCTCATATTGCCTTTCCAGAAGATTCCTTGAAGGAAAAGAAAACTATGGGATTCTTTTCCTCACTAAGGCTAATAAAAAGGCATATCTGGAGACTCTGGTAACATTTCTTACAATTATTTACCCCAATTCAATGACATCATAAAGGCATCCCTGACTACAAGTACAGGAATTAACATCATAAAAAAAATATACTGTAAACATTTATCTGCTCTCTACCTGAGGACAATCTCCCTTATTAATAAATAGTTAGTTAGTACAGTAATATGGAGATAATTTGGGTTGGGGATGAAAAGAAAACATCTGTACAGAAGCAGAAAAAGACAATCTTTTTTTCCTAACTTTGCAAATTAAAGCAAAGTTATGAAAGCAGGTGAAATTACACACAAAGCTTTTCAACTGTGAACACTGTGTACAAAAGTGGCTCATTTACAGAACAGTAACATACTCTTCCAGTTGTTTTGCCAAGTCTTGCAAAGATTTGGCATGTTCCTCAGCCCTCACCACCAAAGGTTCTTTGCTTGCTGATAAGGAGCTATTTGTGAGCTTCCCATTCATATCCTTCCTTGCTCCATCAAGCTGAGCAGACAGGCTTTCATATTCCTGCAGGTTTATAAAGAAAAAAATAAATTTATCACCATCAGTGTTATGTAAGTCTCATTCCTGAAAAGACTAAGAAGAAAAATAACCCTCTCCAACCTACTCTAGAATTTGTTGGAAACAACTGCTAGTCATTACATTATCTTTTTATATAATGGATACAGAAGCACAAAAACTGCTGAACTAAGTCAGGGGTCTCTTTAGCCTAGCATACTGTCCATGTAGAAGCAATTGCATAAAAAGAAATACAGGAACAGCACAATCACTTATGGTATTTATCAAACATATTCTCTCAAAACTTCAGATATCCACAGCTCAATGTCTACCTCAGACACATAACAACCCTTAACAAGCTGCTCTTCCAGAAATTTATGCAGGCAGGTTCCTTATAGAAAGTGCTGAAATCAATGCCTTTTATTTTTTCTTTTTACAAGGCTCAGCTAAGCCTCATGTCCTAGTCATTGAGCTCAGCTACCCACTAAAGTGTCAGCAAAGTATTGGATTTTTTTAAATCTTAACCTAAACAGGTTAACAATACCTCTTTGCTCTTCTGCAGTAATCCAAGCATACTGTTAGCTTGCGTCAGGGAAGACTGGGCAGAGCTCAAAATATCCAAGATGCTGTTCTGCTGTGCGTTTGTCTCATCAATTTGTTTCTGAGGAAAAATAAATGGTTGAATATTAGATGATTGGGTTTGAATTAAGAAGCAGGAAAATCACATCTGTCTAACCTAGAGCACAAAAGGGTTTTTTTTTTTTTTTTTTTTCCAAAGATGCTACTGCTGTATTTATCTGTAGTGTCTACGATCTAAACCTATGGATTAGTGACAGAATTTGGGAGTTTGCACTGGTATAGCATATAGTTCACCAAGACAGCTGAGCAGGAGACCACAGTAGTTCAGTTATTATTGCTCAGACAAGCTAGAAGTAGAACACATCAGCCTAGTTGAACAGTCAGGGAAGATTATTTAAGGGGTTGTCCTTGCAAACCTGGAAACTTTAAAAACAGCTCCCAAGTGACAAATCGGATGTTTTCTGTTCTCTGAAAGGCAAGTAAAATCTTTAAGTCATCCCTTCAACTGTGGATGTCACTAAAAAGGAGGTGTGAACCCTTCCCATTTTATCTTCGTGAAAGCTCTGATGGGAAAAGAAATGAAAGTCCTTGGTCTAGAATAGTAATTGTGACAATTCACAGAGTAGCTCTAGGGTAACGGTACAGCATTACACGCAATTAGACAAGTGGTACTGTAGGTAAGGGTATTAGTTCTCCTCAGTTGTGTTTCTATCATTGTAACAAGTCTCTCTCTAACAGAGAAGTGTAGCAGCAGATTTATGACAAGAACAGATGCATCCATCTTTTCAGACAACTGTGCACATTTGGGCAACACACATACTGTATTGTCCATGCACATAAAGGTGCTATTCGACATTTAAAAGAACAGTTGAACATAGAAATTATTTTGCTCAAGCAGTGTTAGCAAACTGGCTAGACATGAGTGTTACAAAACAGTGACATTTCAGCAAAAATACAATTCGTTGAAAAGAATGCATCTTGAAGCACACCCATATCTCTTTTACTATCAGCTTGAAAAAAATCAAGCAGAGTTCAGGAGTGGAAGCACTGTCACATTTCTTGTCACATTTCTCATCAGACTTCAAAAACAGTTCTGTGGCCTATTAATCTCAAATAATTTAACAGTATTGGACACATTTTCCTCATCCTTTATGGCTTTTGGAGCCAACTGCATCAAGAAACTTACTATGGGATGTGTATCGGAACCAGCAATTTTATCTAGAAAAGGAGACAAAAATCAGTGGCAACTAAAGAATAATGGTCAAGTGGAGACTCTTCCTGCCCTCTCATCACAAAAGCATCCTTATCACCCTGTTCTCATTATATCAAAAGTCAGAAGTGGGAGCAGACTACATTTATACTTGGTCATACATACATACATCAAAAGATGAAAGAGATCTTGGGAAAAAAAGTTGAAAGAGTTAGTGTTACTTGGCTTTGAACAATCAAATGTGGTAATTAAAAGTAGTTTTTATCTCCTGAAATGTAACTTTATTCTCTCAAACCCCAGCATTACCTTAATGTCTGCCAATAGAACTCCATTTTCTCTGTTTAAGTTCTCAGCTTGTTTGGTTTGTCCTGTTGCTTCATTCAGAGCTTCACGAAGATCAGTAAGTTTGGATTCATACTCATTCAATGAATCCCTCATAATTTTAACAAGTCCATGATTTTCTTGGTGGTACTTCTGCAGTTCATTCTTAACACGTGCCAGTACTGAATTATCAGGACCAGAAAGAAAAGCTTTGTTCAGAGAAGAAGGGCATAGGAACAAACCACCTTCAGAAGGGCCTGACATCTAGGGTTAAAAAACTAGGGTTGCAGAAATTACAGACTGTCCTTCTCAACACTAGATGCAGTGTTACTGTAGCAGACATACTGTTCAGCACCTTGCTGGATTAAATCTGCTCACAAATTTGCTTCCGCAGACAGAGCACAGATCGGTGTTTATTCATTTCATCACCAATTTCACCTACAGTGCAGACGTCTACATTGGAGCTAGACATCAAAGCTTCCTCCGTAATCAGCTGAGATACAGGCATGTTTTGTTTCACAGAAAGTGGAAACATAAAATAGGTCAAATGAATCACACTCTCAAGAGTGTCCATTTCAATGCCTACATGTTAGGATACAGAATAGTTACTCAGGGGAAGATATCAAAGTTCAGAGCTAAGGGAGGAAATTAATATCAATCACATCTTTCACAGTTCTCAACTACAGCGCTTGTTAGGAGATAAGCCTGTGACTCACTGTTATTAATATAAGGTTTATGGATGTCCCAGTCAACTACATATGGAGAACATAAAATCTCTTTACTGAGATTCATTTTATTATTAAAGAGGCCTCTACTGGGTTTCTTCCCCAGCTCAACTAAGTTTATTACTAACAAAGTAAGAAGGCCTTTAAATCCCCTCCAGAACTACCGCTTTCATTCTGGCTAACTGCTACAAGTCCCAGCAATACACTGCAAATTGTCCCTCTCTGTATTCTTCATCCCAAACAGCCAACAATGCTTCAGATTTAAAACTGATCTTTCTAGAGAGCAAGAAGGTTAGAGAACAAGCCCTTACACAGCCGAGCTTCTGTTCTCTCCTTCTCCGCATCTGTTTGCAGTTGGCCAAAGTTGCGGTTTCTCATCTCCCTCATCATTCTTTGAGCTTCAGCCAGTTCTTTGGCAGCATCACCCAAGGGCAAATTGTTAACTTCTGAGTTTGTACCAGCTATTTGTTCCAAGAGCACTGGATTTAAAAAAAAAAAAAAAAAAGTCAAATTCAAACAGAGGACACACCATGCAGAAGATTCAAATGACGGGCTGGTCTCTTTTCCAAAAAGACATGCCTATTCCTGAATCCATTAATGAAGTAGATCTGTTTTGCACTAACTGTACTAAGCTAAAAAGTACCCATGTTAGCAAGACAACATCAGCCATGAAGTTTGTCCTGAATGACCAAATTCAGCAATTATGTTAAGCTTCTAATTTAAGAAAGCCTATAATAGCAACAGAGATGGAAATAGTGCTGAAGTTAGGATGGTCAATTAAGTGCTTTAGATTTCCCACTGGTAAAGTTCCTCTGTACCTATTCACTCGAAAGGGAAGGCAGGCACCTAAGTTAGCATTGTGTATTAGATTCCTAATAGGAAGAGTGAATTCTGCAGATAGGTCTAACTTGTGATTTCTAAAAAAACAAAACAACTCCCATGCTTAATTAAGAATATTGTTTCAATGAATTAATGAAACAAAACCTATTACGGGGCTATAAACTATTTTTACCTTGTATATTATTGACAACTATTTGTATTCTTGAAACCAAATCCTTTCCTTTTTGATGAGTTTGTCCAAAATTATCTAAGAGTATCTCAGCTGCTTTATAGTTCATTTCAGCCTAGCAAAGGAAAAAAAATAATTAGTTTTAAAATGTGTGGAGATATCTAACTAATAATATATAGTCAAGAAGTGTGCATGTTTAAATTACTATGGTCAGTCACCTACCTTTTCCTGGAGAGCATTTAAGTCATGGTTTAGCTTACTGAATTCTTTCTCCAATTCATCTGCCTTTGAGCCCTGGTTATGTAAAACAGAACGGTAATTGTTCAGTAAGACCTGAAAAGAAAGAACAAAACAAAATCCTGTGAATCACCAAGACATAGGAGATAATGAGCAATTATCAAACCTGCTGCCCAAAAGCTGGGCTTTTCTTTCTGTGCGTACAGCAACTGCTGTTCTAACTGAAGAAAATTCCTTTAGGATGAATTTTGGCATTGGTAATTTGAATTTGGGGTTGTTTTATTTTTTTGGCCTTGCAGAAGCTTGAAGTGCCAGAAGAAAACATAAGACCTTCAAGAAAACCTCAAAAATACAGCTGTCAAGGCCAGCAGGCCTCACAGCAAACAGTGATGCAGGGTCCCTTACAGAGCTCTGTGCTGGGCTAATAACCTTCTTAACACAGTTGAAACCCAGTGCTGTCAGAGTTCAGAATTTGAAATCCAAAGTTAATGCGTGTTTCCCTACAAGCTGATAAAAAGATGGCATGAATTCCTACATTCAACTCTTATCTGCTTAATCTGAATCAACTTTTCAGTTTGCTTTACAGTACCTTTAAGTCTTTGATGCGTATTTCCAATTGTCTCATCTGCTCTAGTGTGTTGGCATCCGCACGGACATTTTGCAGCTGAGACTTAATCAGCTGAAGTTCATCACCTATTGTGCTCAAGTCCTTCAGCAATGTAATTACACAGCTATCACAAGCTAGAGGGAGCATAAGCAGAGGAAAACAATACATATTATTGTTATTTGTGCAGAAAACTTTTCAGTGAGCACATTAAGAAGTGAGATGCAATAGAATTTCAATGCTTGTCACCTCTCTAAATAACAAAGGCAACAACAATGCCCACAGTATTAAGGAGAGTACCAAATCCAGAAATGAGGAGAAAGAAGGCACCATCTACATCTGGCTGGCTGACCTCTTCTATCATTTTTTTTGCCAAGGGTTTGGTTGAATCTTTGCTTTTAAAACATTAATTACAGAACACCACCATTTCTTTTTAATCTTTGTCACTCTTAAAAGAGTCATTGGTATAGAGTCAAAAACAGCAGACATCTTCGTGCAATTCTGTGTTGTTACTTACAGTCACAGTCTTCATTGGGATCCACATCTTTCGGTTCATTATTGAAACATTCTGAAATCCAAAAACAATCACCAATTACAAAAGCTTTCCACTACTGACTGCATTTTTAACCCTCATTTTTCTCATCTGGCAGATACTAAAAACACTGTGCTATCCTTTCATAAATCCACATCCATTATGCAAGAGCTAGAATGTCTATAAGGCTTGAGCATGCTGAAAAATTCAGCTCTCACCTATGCTTTGATGAGATCAACATCTTTTTTATCCCTCAAAGGAAACTGACTGTAACCCCATAGATATGCTACTTACATAAAAGCAGGAATCTCTCATATCGTGTGCACTGAGTGTATTCCTAGAATTTGCCTAGAGTAATAACACTGCAATAGGAGCCAAGACTATATTGCCTATTAGTTAAAGCATTTTACACAAGACATAGGTGCAAAACAGTTATCTACTTTAACACCCACATCTTAACCACAAATTTTAATTCCCACAAGGATGTCTTACCCCTTAGATACTAAGACATTTATAGCCTCTATTCATATATGTTCCAGCTTGCTTGTTTAAGGGATTAATCAGTCTTGAATGAAATCCAGACTGTATGCATGGAAGGAGGCACTATACATTACCTCAGGCATGGTGCTTGGGCCATAGACATAGGTAGTATGCAACAGACTCACTGCCCTTCCCAACAGGCTACCACAAGCAACTGTATGTTCAGTGTGTTTTGTTTGCTTGTTTTACAATTCCCGTTATAAGAAGCTTGACACTTTCCAGGTGTATGTACGATCGTAACCCAGGACTCTAACTTCTAGGGGGCAGGATTGGAAATAGCTCCTAAAAATGCTTTTATATAGGATGGAAATCTCCCTGTCTTGGTGTATAAGTTCCCTGTACAGATCTGGTCCTACTGGCTACTGCAGAACTCCCTGTACTGCCAACTCCAGTTGAAGATGAGAAGGGCTGTGCACATCTTTTACTCTGAATTAAAAGGATGAACTTGGCATAGGCTGCTGCTGCCAAGAGTCAACAACAGCTTGCAACTGTGAGAGGATACAGTGATAAAATGGAATGTGAAATTTAACAGCAGCATGAAACAGCCTGGAACAAAATGCCTAGCTGTGCCATTTCCTTTGGCACATTCACATTAAGTCATCAGAAAGTTAAATAGTATCAGTAGTGAGCACTGCTGCCAGAAGACAAGTCACAAAGAATGTATTTTTAAGAGAAGGAAGGAAATTATTCTAAATGCAAATACATATGTGGTTCTGCTGTTGTATAATACAGGCTTGCACCAGATACATTTCAGCTGTCGCCATGAAGTACCAATTAAATAAAACTATTATTACAGCTCATGAACAAACAACATCAGCCAAGAAATGATAAAATGGATCTGGCCAAGTGCCGAACATCACGCACATAGAAGCCTGCTAGAACTTGCTGTGCTGATGATCACAGAGGGTTTTATTGCTAATGTGGGGAAAGAGATGGCTGTCTCCATCTGATCAAACTGAAAAGAAACTTGCTTGTTGAATTTTGCCCTACGGATTAGTTTGTCCTTGCAAACTCTTGCTTCAAGAAGAATGGAATGATGAAACATCAAACACTGCTTGGATCTGTTCCACATGAAGTATACAAATAATGAAGATTTATTACTTGAATGAAATACAAAATGAGAACTACTTATTGAAGCAATTGCACCAGGTGCCAACAGCAGTTCACACCACTGTTTTCCTAATTTCTGTGACCAGAGAAAATGAGGGTGATCCTTGCAGTCATTGTAATGCAGTATGAACAGTAGTGCAGAGAAATGGATAACACACAAATATGAGGAGTTATTAGTTTGGCACATCACTAAACAGATCAGAAAGAAAAGATGCATCTGTGGAAAGAAAAGTGTAACTTTACGAGGGAAAAAAAAACCTGGGACAGTCAAGGCTCTTTTCAAGTGCAGTGGCTTGTGTGTTTCTAAATATAAACTAGTATCTTATCTCAGGAGATCGAGGTGAATCAAGGTAAAGTCAGTCTGAGGAATGCAGGATAGAGCCCTTCACTTCAGAACTGTAATCTATACCGCAGGTATAATGTTATACCTCTGGCATTATATTCTTTTAAGAGCTTAGTGCAGTGTACATATGACTGATAAACCAAGGATGTCTCAGATTGCATACAGATGTATAGCAGGATTTATAAAACAGCCCTTGTCAGTAAGATGTTTGACTTTTGCTGTTAACACAGTTAGCTTGGATACCTAAGATGGCAGTGTCTGATGCAGACTCTGAAGACATCACTAATCTGTCCCAGATACATTTAAAAAAGACATATTGAGTGTTTGTAAGATCCGTTTATAAGCTCATAACACAGAGTGGCAAGATATGACTTGAGCATGTCAAAGAGGAATCCTAATGAATCCAAATATGCGGCTGCACAGCTCAAGAGCAAAATACAATCAATATTATTTATGAAGAGAAATATATGATAAAATGGCTTACAAGGGTGAACTCAATGGCTCAGAATAATCCTTATGTTGCTCTACTCATATGTCTTAGGAAACCTTCCATTTTTGTTAAAAATGATTTACATTTATTCTATGTTGAGATCTCTTCTTCCATTCAAATTAAGCACCTTCCCTCTTTGCTTCCCTGAGAGAAAACAACAGCACCTTCCACATCCACAGACCCTTACATACCTCCAGTCAGGCGGTCGCAGCTAGCCAGCTGTCCATTATTGTTACAATTACATTTCTGACAGTAGCCTCCATATTTTTGTGGATTTCCAAAATATCCTGGAGCACAGCTAGATAAAGAGGGACGTTATTTTTTTCCCATTAAATATTTGAACCCACTTTTGTCAAATATGTTTTCACTTGACAAAAATAAACAAGTCTTTCCCTTGAAGAAACTGTCTGGAACTTTCATTTCACGCCTTGACTTAGACAAAACGAAGGTATTTTTGCTTTGCAGTATCCACTGCACTATGTTAAAAATATCTTTTCCAGTACTGCAGAAAATTTTTTGAAAAATAAAAACTCCCACAATACTCGGATAAAAATAATTCATGTCATATGTAAAAATACAATGCACACAGATACATACATAATGAGAGGATTTTACAACACCTAACTGGGCCAACAACATAATTTCGATCTGTGATCCCACCAGAAATCACATATTAACTAGGATCATGCTGCAAATATGCACTGAGGTTTCAAACAGCAGTGGCACAGAACATTACCACCCATCTCTTGGGTGTTACCTCCTTTTGCCATCTGTCAGCAAAGCAGTGTGTGTGACTGCTCCCTGAATATATTATAGGTTAAATATATTGCCTGGTCTTGCTAGCTAGTATTCCTCAAAGTAAATCTGCTGTAAGATCTATAGGAGTAGTAACGTGTCAATCAAGAGACCATGAAAAGGAGCTGAGGTATGGCTAGATCTGGAAGAGAAAATTTATAACCTACAGCTTAGATGTCAAGTTTAACAGTCTTGAAGTACAAGATAATGTGCTACTGGTGGTATTGTCTTCAGGAGAGACACCAGGACTCACTGGCCTCAAGTTTCCAAATCAGACAAATCTGTTACACTGAAAAATCCTCTTGGATTTGAAACTCACTAGAATTGCTTCCTCTTCCTGCTATCCATTGCTATGCTGTACCTCTTTTGCTTTGTCAAACTGTTGTACCATTCCAGCAAAAGAGATGGCTTCAGTATTGTGTTTGCACACTCCAGCCGGGAAGCACATCAAAATGATTTGGGGTGAAGGATTTGGTGTTAAATGTTACATAGTTGCTACCGGTAACTAATTAAGAACACTGAAGCACTATAAAGTAGCTGGAAGAAATGGAAAATTGTTTTCAATTGTAACAAGGACAAATTAAGTTGGGGCTGTTATAATCAGACGGGCTGAAGGACAAGGCAACATACAGGGCACTTCAGCAAGAGGCTGACAGTTCCCTTTTGGTATTCTGTGTGTTCAACAAACAGTCTTCAGAGAATGGTTTTCTGAAGGGAATGTTGAGTTTATACCTACAGCTACACAGTAGGACCACACTATAGCAATTGTTTATATAAATATATATTCCTTAAGTGTTTGTATATTACATGCATGCATACAACGATATATAATTCAGATCTCCTTTTATGGTGCTCCTCAAACTCCTTGGTCTTGAGAATCAAGACGCTTACCGTTCACAACGGACTCCAGTATAGCCTTCTTTGCAGAGACACTGAATTTCTTCACCATTTGCCACACAGCCAGTTGCAAACCTTTGAGAAGAAACCAAAATATTTTTTTGTGAAAACATAATCAAACAGATTTAACACTCTAGAGGCTAAACATAAATGATTTGGTGATTAAATATTTTTCATTCCATCAGCTAATTTAATCATCAATACATCACAGAATCACAGAATCACTTGTGTTGGAAAGGACTTGAACAGTCATCCAGTCCACCTCCCCTGCAATGAACAGGGACACCTACAGCTAGAACGGAGCCTCATCCAGCCTGACCTTTAATGTCTTCAGGGATGGGGCACCCACCAAGTCACAGGGCAACCCATTCCAGTACTTCACTACCCTTACCATAAAAAAAACTTTTTCCTTATATCCAGTATAAACGCCTCTCCAGGTTTGAAGACCTTTCTCCAAATAAATCGATTTGACTATTTCTTTGAATTCTTTCCTATGTTTCCTTGAAATTCTATCCTTGGACCAACAAACAATGATTTCCTGGCCCTCTGAGCTGGGTGTTATAGCTCACTACCCAAGGAAATGCCTAAAGTAAAGCTTAATAATGATGTTGTAAAATAAAACAACCCTACACAGCTACTTTATCTTACCAGGCAAGAATCAATACCCTGTGCTGAACAAAGTTTCTTCCTGTTCAGATAGATAGCTTTTTTTTTTTTTTTTTTTTAATGAATTGAAACATTAGAGGTTACTTTTATGTATTTAATGGCATTTTTCTTTCTTTCTTTTTTTAACTGAGATAGAATGGAGTTGCACACCAATTTGGGGAGTATTTCTGATAGCATGATGACAATTTTTATCTATTCTTTCTAGAAGACTTGATTAAATTCAAATTTTTCTTGGACGGAAAACAACTACTTGGCCAGTGTTCGGTAAAGAGAAGGCAGGAGGTGAAGAGGGGATAGGCCACGTTTGCTACTTTCATTTTTTAACTTACTAACAGTTGCATAAAGCAACTCCAGTAATGCCAGGTGGAGTGCATTTTTTACATAATAAATGTTCTTTATCACTTTAATGTGCATCTATAAAGCTACTGCAAGTTTCATTGCCTCCTTAGATATTTCAGCACTCTTAAGCCAATATATGAGCAAAAATATGTTCTTTCAGCCTCAGGCAAGCACCTGCGGAAGAGGCCAATGCTGTCAAAAACAGATGTACTGAAGAGTTCTCTGATAAACGAAAAAGCTGACTACTGTCTGCTAGCGTAAATCTGTTACTTATGGCTACCTGGTGTTTATTTTTTTAATCTTCTGTATCTTAATTTTCTGAATTCATCAAAAAGGCTTCTTTCATCATTGCCACTTATCCCCTAGTTAGATGGTGTTAAACGTGAGATTAAAGATAACTTACACTGTGCATTCCATTAAAAAAAGATTCTAGGTATGCTTCGTAATGGAAAAGACTTCCACCCTATATTACTCACTATGAAGGGGTTACTTGTGTTATTGTAAACAGGCACACTACAAGTGCCTGGTGATCTTCCAGGTCACAGCAGCATGTCCTTGTGTTTCAGCAACTGAATCAGAATTGGAATATTCAGCTCACTAAAATAGGCAATGCCATGAGATGGAACACCAAGTTTCTGCTGGTCCAACATTTCAAATGGGTCCAATGCCCCACTGTGTTGGGTGATACATGAATATAAGGAAATATCATATCTTCTCATATTAGCAGGATTTTGTTCTTCCCTCCCTCCTCCTCCCCCCTCACCCACCCTTTACCTTCTGCTTGGCTTCTCACAATATTTTACAGTACCTGTTTGTATAAGGGCAAGGACATATCCGACAGGAACCCTGAGTGGCATCTCCAAAATAACCATCTTTACAGAGCTCACATTTTTCCCCAGCAGTATTATACTGGCAGTTCTTGAAAAAGAAACAAACAAGATGGTTAACATCTCAGCATACTCAGCATGACTTTCTAATTATTTTAAATAATTATAGCAAATTTACTTGGAGGATACACTCTTTCCCTTTCACATAGCTAGGCATTTTTCACTAAACTACTTTCACTACCAGGATGGACTGATCCTAATCATTCTCTAATTGTAGGAAGCACATTTTACTCACTATTATGAAAAAGCAACAGATAAACAAGCAGTACAAAATATATTTAAAAAGAAATTTAATCAGATGCATAGTTTGTTAGTGATCATTTCCTTGATGCCCTCTCTTGGTATTTCAATGGCATCTGTGAAAAATTCAGAGTTTAAACACAACTTCAAATTTTGCATCTTAACAATAATTAGAAGACAGATATAATTCAAAAACAGGCAATGAATTGAGCTCAAAAACATTCTTAAAAATCTCATGAAATTACTATCAAAACTAAATATTTTCTCAGATTAAGATCAGAATTGAATTTCATGCACTTTTACCAATGTAGGCATAATTTGTAATCTGGAATAACTGGAATAAATAATGAAAAGAAAAGCCTGTAAGATTAAATAAAACTGATACAATAATATCTTTTCCATAACAAAATCATGGAAATTTGTAATTTATTTTAAGAACATTCTTATTCCTTGTGTTGTCCAAAGGTCAAACACATTTGTACATTATGGGGAGAGGATAAGCAACGTGCTTTTGCTTTATCTAGGGAGGACCTAATTTAAAACAGAAGTTGTTTTAATAGAAATACATTTTGAGCAGCCATAAAAATTCCATGTAGCCAAGATCCATAAGGTCTTCACGCTCCTTAGTTCTACAACTGTTTTCTTCAACGTGCAACAGTCTAATCCAGTGTTCCACAGATCAGAGTGTTTACTAATAAAGTGAAAATGAATGTGTGAAACTGGCTGGAAGCAGTCACTGAGCAGACCACACTCCCAGTGCAAGGACACTGACTTCAAGTTACAGCTGAGAGCCCTATTACTGTGATTTGCAGCAGATGGACATTTTCCCCTGAGGGTGAACAACACTTCTGTCTTTTTCACCCCCTCTTATACTGCATTCTCCTCCACATTTCTTCACACCCAGACTCTCAAACACATCAACAGTGCTTGCCCCAGACTCTGTACATAGTAGCCCATAATTTGTTTTGGTTCAAGGACTGATTATGTGGCTCACTCGTGAAAGCTTCTGGAAAAGAACAGGAAAAGCTCCAGTTCATATATGGGGCATTTAACTAGGGGAAGTTGAAGAAACATGAAGATACTATCATTTAAAAATGTTTATAGAAGCTGAAAGAATTCCATACATATCTGGAAAAAAGTTAAGATATTTCACATATATAAGCCACTCTGAATGTATCATAGTGTTCCTCTAGCTACATGGCATATACAGAGTGAAGAAGATAACCCAGTGCTCCCAAGGCACAGTGGAATAAAGACAGAGCAGCAACTCCCACATGGGTCTTCCTTCAAGTTTCACAGGGCCTGCATGGGAGAGTAGATCAGAGACAGCTCTGGAGTCACAGCATCTCCCAGCCGTCCAGTACTGCAAACTCTGAAAGTCAGACTCTCAGCCGACTTCCAGACACCCATGTGGGTGCCAGAATACAGTGTGCTAGGGCCACAGTAGAAACACCTCCTCCTACCCTCTATCCTCTTCCCCATTCAACAAGGCAGCACTGCACCCCTGTCCTTCTACAACCACACAGCAGCTTAGTTGTTGCCTCAGTTGAGGAGCACTATACTGCTGCCACAAAGAGTTGGCTGGAGCTTAGCTCAAATAGCCTTCTATGAAGACCATCACCAGAGAGCAGCTGATGTGGAAAGGTACTGGGTCCAGTGCTCCAGGTGAGGGGCAGGAATGAGAAGGCCAAGCTTTGCATTTCAGATATAAAAGTTGACAGAAACTTGATGTCTCTGTGCTGCCTTCTCAGCACTGCTACAGGTCTATTTGTTTGATGGCTCCTGTATAGAGAGAAGAACTTGCTCTTTATTAGATGGAGGCTCATGATGGAAATACAGGACCTCCAGGCTTTCATTTTTCACCACATCATACGAGGTGACTTTGTTTGCCTTATATTTTGTCTCAAGGCTAAGCGTCGATTTAGTTCTATCTACCTGAAGGTTGATCCATCTCTGAGGAAGAAAGGATAAAGAGAAACCTAAACCATATATTTCATGAGGCAAATATGAAATTTGTACTTTTCTGGCTTCATAATTTTCATTAGAACTAAAACTTCCTCATCTCTACAGTTCTGCAGCAACATTTTCCTGTCACGGCCTGCCCGGCCTCACCACAGCAGCAGACTGTAAGTCATTTACCAGAATGTGCTGAATTGGTTTATAGCTTCCATTGAAGCACCAGGGTTGGTTGAGACAAAGTCGAGGGGAATTACATAATGCGTAGGAATGCACCGCAGGCAGAATGGATTCAGAATGAACAAGGAAGAAATAACAGAGAAAACAAACCATGAAAGATTTTGGCAAGGTTCTTGTTTTCACTTAGACAGTACGTGAAAAATTAGCAAAAAAAAGTTCAAGTAGGAATTTATTCAGAACAAACTGTTTAAAGGACTGTCATAATACAAGCTAGAGAAGTACAGTCAGCCAAATGTCACATTCCCCAGGTTACTACGGCTGATCAGCTCCTTTGAGTTTGCTTTACCTTTAATACGGTATGCCAGGGAGCAGACTCTGCCCCAGTATATCTTCTGTAACAGTTGGCATCTTCTAATTAATCTAACTTTTATCTCCTTTTTCATTTACTGTGCTATTTTTTTAAGCTGTAAATTGATATTAGTGGAGATTTAATGATACTAATTGAACAAGAGATTCTGCAAAGAATAGTGCATGAATGCACTATTTGTCATCATCAGCAAACCCTAGTATATATTTATAAAACTAAAGATTGCATATGCAAGGATAAGATTCCAAAATTACTGTAAGTAACTGAAAACACTTACATATGTGCTAATTTGGTGACATTTTGAAAGGGAAAGAAAAAAAACAAAAGCAAGGGTACAAATGGTTCTAACCACCCACAGTTATGTTAAACACGCATAACATAAATGTTTATACAATTTAGGCTCCTTAGCGGTATAAGATTCAAAGAATAAGACACAGGAAGGATTATTTTTAGTTGCTAGGAATTTAGCAATGCTGCACATTCTGTACTGCAGTAAGGTACAGGTTTTTTCTCTGATTTCTTTTTTTTCAAATTCATTTTTTGAACGTTAATCTTTACTTACAATACATTTCCCAGTACCGTCGTGGCACCTATTTGAATTTCCGTTGCAGTTGCAGGGGACACAGCGTCCACTAAATAATCCTTTACTCTCACGATAAAATCCAAGGCCACAGTCCTAGGCAGTAAGCAGAGAGAGGAAAAAGAAACAGTGAGCATTGGAGGAAAGAAACTTTAACAGGTTATGAGATGTGTGTTTTGAAATTGCCATTTCCAAGGAGGAGTAGAGGTGTATATTTCTCGACAAATCTTTCTCCTTATTGCTTAAGTAGTTTTTTAACTCAACAAATAGCAATGAAGAACGGAGGTAATAAGGCTTCATCCTAAATATCTGTACCTTGTGCTCTACACTTTGTGGTAGCAGTGATTTAATTTTGACTCTAACCTCTGAGCAGAACACGTTTCCTGTGGCTATGTACAAAGGTATAGAACATGACTTTTAAACCACAGAAAAAGAATTGAATATTGTTTCCTACCACAGTGTTCTCAAAGACGAACACGTGGAAGTCTCACGTATTAGCCAGTGGTTATGTGAAATCTTGATATTAATTTAACTGCCATGTATTCCTTGGAAATACTTCTACGATGTATCTTTTACATTAATTCATCATAACTTCCAAAATAAGTCCACCTGGAGCTAAACAAAGCCATGCTTAGACAAAGAGCTTGGTGATCTTACAAAACATACAGCGGTCTAGTTTTTAAGTACAGGCTTGTCCCAGAGCCGCGGGAAGCATGAAAAGAATGTTCAGCTATTGAAAGCACATGAGCAGAAACACAGCGTGTCAGATCAAAGTTGGGTTTAAACAGGGGGTAGAACCAAAGGAATGAACATTATGAATGAATCAAGAGACATTCAGTTTGCTAACCTGAACCAGATAGGTATTAACTAGCAATTAAAAAAACAGATTCTTGCTTGGCATGAGTAGAAACATACAAGGGCAGGGCAAGTAGAAGGAATTCTTCCTGGGCACAGAACCTTTCCATACACAGACCAATTCAAAAATTCATGCCCATATCCTCCGCTAAATATCCTCCTAGCATACCTACAACACTGAAAATGACTTTTTATTTCCTAAACTTTTTCACTAGTAACTAAGCTGGCATGATGCAAGGAAGGTGAGATGTTGTCTGGAAGTGAGCAGAAAGCTGCACACGCCATGAAGAAAACACCTCCCCAGATTCTTGCCTCAGGTGATGCAGTTCTGCATTGTACCTACATTTCACCTGTAACTCCCAGAATAACATTCTGAAAACAAGTCACTGTGAAACTCCAAAGCCATAAATCTTTTTTCATGCAGTTGTACCACCAAGACTGATGGGAACGATCTGAAGAGCAAAGAATTTAAGGGACAGCACCTCAAATCATGTGCCACAGTTGGTTGCGACAAAAGTGTTCAAGCAGGGACAGAAATAACCAGTGAATTTATTGATCACATAACTAGAGAGGAGAAAACAAACAAACAAAAAAAATCACCTCTTCCAAAGCAGAACCCAAAAGGAATACTGAGTTATCGTTGTTTAAACAACAGTTGCTAGTGGCATCTTTGCTTTCCTCACATATGGGATAAATGAGGAAAAAAAAATGTGTGCAGAATACTAACAACATCAACAGCTCTTTTTATATTGGCTTCAGTGTGAGCAAGGACTTTATTTAGAATGAGCATCCCCACTTGGAATTTTTCAGATATATTTTTAAAACAACAGGGAGTCAGTGTACACAACTTTGCAGAAGCCAAGGGCTGAAAAACATTAAGCAGCATGACTAAGTAAAATATAGGTTCTAATGCATATCAATTTCCTTTACTGAAGGTCTTATTTCAGAAAGCAAGATGAATCACTTGCTCCAGAAATGTATAAAAATGCATCTGGGGAAAAAAAAAAAAATCTACACAGCTTTTTTTTTTTTTTTTTCCTCCTCCCTATTTACATTCTCTCTAAACTTTAAACCAACACACTTGGAGTGCATGGGCAACTTGTTTGAGAAGCAACGTTCTTCATACTGAAAAATTTATTCCACGTGAAGAGAAAGCTCTAAGCACTTTCAAGTACTTAGGAGTTCAGGCTGATCTTTTTCTAGTAAACAACAGTTTAAAAGAAACTGCATGCACATACTTCTGTTAGCAAAGTGCTGTGAGATGTAAGAAGATTTGCCTTATTACTTTTACCTGTTACAAAAATGGATCATTTAAAAATCAGAGAGAAAGAATGAAGAAAGCAGGGAAGAAAAAAAATGAATAAATTACCTGTCTCAGGTAAAAATCCCTTTGAACTTGTTGCTGTTGACTTCTATCCTGAAGATGAGGAAACAGTAACCTCTGCTGCATAGCTTGTGTTAAACATCCCATGGCTACTAAAGCAACAACTTGCCAGCCTATGTTCTTCAGCCCCTCTACTTGGGCCATCATTTTACTTCAGCTCGACTGTTAACATGCAGTATTCTTTCAGCATTCACACATTCCCTTATACTCTCCCTTACTCCCCAGCTTCTGACTCAGATTAATGAGGCTATATGCTGAGATGGGCCCCACCTTTAAACTTTATACGTGAGTCAAGTAGTACGGCACACATTGCAGTTCCTGAAGTTAACAAATAACTCCGCAGTTCCTGCAGCTCAATATATACCTAGCTCAGGGTGTGGCAGGCATCACCTTCTCTCCACCTAATGCAGTCAGACAGAGCTAGATGATTAGCACAGTAAATCACTGCCTGAGTAATGCTGCATAAACATACAGCGCTTACGAATTACCCAGGTGAGTGTCTTGATCATTTCCTTTGGCTATGTATTTTTTTACCAGTATGTGTAAAAAAAAATATCCACCTTAGTTTAAGGCAGGTAATATGTTGAAAGCAATGGGATGGCAGCAGGGACTTCAATCAATTCTCATTTTGTACATGGCAGAGAACACCAGATGTATGAAAAATAAGTTTCTAGCAATATTTCCAAAATGACATTTGACAGATGATGAATAGCTACCCTGAGCAGTGGATGCACATAGGAGATATACGCCAACTGTAAATGTTTTGTTCAGTTTCTCTGCAGCCACTCCAGTGTAGCTATTATTTTTTCATTCCCATTTCAAAAATGTTTGCAAGGTTAGCACAGCAATTGCTGCTTTATGGCAACCCTCAACCATTTTCTGAGAGAATAATTCCTCATATTTGTGCTCTTTGTACACTGCTTATCTCTCCAGTACTTTATTCTGCTGTGAAGTGATAGCCAAAACAATTATATCTACAGGAACAGTATCAGGGATGGAATACACAACTGAGGCTACGATTCCACCACTTTTCAGGTAGCAGTATTATTTTGCATTGTTCACATTATCTTTCAGAAAAATATCTCCAAACAGTTTTGTAAATACGTTAACTTCAACTTTCAACCATTTTCCTATAAGAATAGGAAAAGTGTCAGTCATTATCAGAACAGGACAGTGTCCAGGTTGTTTCCCTTGGACAACATTATAGTGCCTTACACATATAAAAATGACATTTACAATTCCATAAAGGCGGTTAAGAGTTGAATAGCCTTACAGGGCTTCTTAGACAGTGAAAGTATTTGAGCCATCAAAAGTGCACACACTTAAAAGAAGCATGTTTAAGTACTTTAATAACTAGCCTGTTCCTCTAACTAAACCAGTATGTATAGCTGTAGGCAAGACAGCAGGTAATGGTGTGGTATGAAGGCAAACATTTCCTACCTGACATGAGTCACCGGCGTACTCTGGAGGGCAGGAGCATGTTTCTACATTGTATGCAATGCTGCCACTTCCTGTGCTGGTCGTTTCTTCCAGCCCAACCTCACCAAGGGTTAATCGCTGAGTCTCAGTGAAGTAAAGGCCTCTGATGTGTAAAGCATCCAGTCTAGACAGGATTACCATCAGTTCTTCTCTGGATACATGGTTATTGCTGCTGGCATGTCTGAAGTTTCCCTGCACATGGAGGATACAACATGAGTACACCCCTACAGCTTCTTAAAAAGAGAACCTGCAGAGAAGACAGGATTACCAGAAAAAAAAAAAAAAAAAAGGGAGAAAAAAACCAAAGTCCTACAGTCCCAGTGGTGAGGGGGAAGCAAACAGCAGTAAAATAAGAATGATGAATGTAAAAACAGGATAGGCGGGGAAAGGAATAATGAGTATAAAGAGAGATGTGCTTTGTGAGGTACACATGGCTTTGAGGTATCAAAAAGTGAAGCAGCATACAGGTTCTTCTTCAGTCATTCAAATTGATAGATTACCAATTAAAACAAACAAAAAAGAGGTGGAAGAAAATGCTTTTATTTTTTAAGAGTAACTGCAGTACTACAAACCCAGTCTCGAGATCTGTATTTCCCATGCTTATATGCTGCTAAAACAGCATACCTGAAAACGGAGTTTAGCTTGAAGAAACATTATCTTTTTACCTATATGACACAGAAATAACTCAGATTGATTTTCTCTGCACAGATTTAAGGAAGGAATAATCCCTGCCAGCTTCACCTCCCCAAACATTGGAGGCCCAATCTGTACTAAGAACCTCCACGCCTTTGAGATTCATAGAAGAACAGGTAACAATTCACTCCATCGGTTTTAAACTAAAAGAGGAGAGATGCTGGGGGAGATCTTTCACTGAGAGGGTGCTGAGGTGCTAGAACAGGTTGCCTAGAGATGCTGTAGATGCCTCATCCCAAAAGATGTTCAAGGCCAGGTTGGATGAGGCCCTGGGCAGACTGATCTCGTACCTAATTTAGTGGTTGGCATTTCTACCCATGGTAGGGGGTTGTAACTAGATGATCTTTAAGGTCTCTTCCAAATCAAGCCATTCTATGATTCTACAATCCCTATTAAGTACACATCCGGGGCTGCACTGAGTCATCTTCCAGTGATGACTGATTCAGTATTACACCACCGGCTCTGGAGGGAGTGCTAAGGACTAAGTTGGACAAAGTGCCTAACTCAGAAGTGCTAAAACTAGGTGGCATGAAACAGAACCCAGGTTCAATGTGGGAGTAAGGAGAGAAAAATGTCTATATTTATGATCTGCAGTATTGAAATTTATACTAACATTACTAACCATTTGGTATTTATTTATATATTACCCGTAAATTTTTATGTACCACAGGGAAGAAAAGGGAAGGCCATTCCATTTCCATTTCTTACCTCAACTAACTGCACACGGCCATAATATTGACGGTCAGGCAGAGGGTTGTTAGGATCCACATAAACAATCTTCATTTGCTGGCCCTGCATGAGAATAAGGATATAACATTCCCACAGAAAACAGTAAAATAGCAAAGTATTCACATGCAATATGATTTGATTAATGCATTATTCTTGTTATTTGGAGAATAAAAACTAGTAGTAACTGTATATCATTCTGTAAGCAAAGCATAACAAGTAATGAGTACTGTGTTTTATTGGCAGAAGTGCTTTCCCTGCTTTGACCCACCGATGTTCTTGCTTTTAAATAAAACAAGATAATTAAATTAATGCTTGCCATTAGAAATTAGCTATTAGTTCCAAGTCAAAGTTCATAGCCTCCAGTATTAGAAAAGGTTGGCATGCGGAAAGGAATACAAAGACATTGGACTGAGGAACACTCTTTGACCTTACATCCTGCTACCCAAATGACTTTGGATACCTCATGAGGCATATTTCCTAATGAGAATCCTAGAATGCTGAATTAATATTTCTGATGGTCTCAAGAAACCAAAACGCTGCCTTGGGAATTTAAAAAAAAAACAACAATAATTCATCTAAATTTTTATTTGTTCTGAAGTCATTTATGCTTAATAATATGCTACCTTGGTATCAGAGAGAGGCGTGTTGATTGCTTTGAGCAAAATGCAATAAAATCACTTTCATAGAAATGTAGCAAGTTGCTATAAAAAGTTAAGCACAATATAGGAACAAAATTTGCCATAGCTGTCAAGTAACAGGAAAAAAAAATCATGGTATGGGTATTGCTTGAAAGACAAAAAAAACTGTTTCAAAACTTACTGTTAGTATTATTTCAGGTTTCTTATCCAGAAGAACCATGCCTTCACTAGGTAAGCCAAAAGATTTCACTTGGTAACTTAGAAAGCCACCATATGAAGAAAGCTGGAACAAAATGCACATAATCAGAAATACTCTACGGTGTTATTGCTTGATATTAATATAATTTGTATTCAAATTTACCGCCCCTCAAGAATTGTAAGTAATATATACTTTTTTGGTTCTTTAAGCCAAATGTGAGAATACATGTTGTTTGGGTTGAAAATATTATTTGATTTGTTTACTTTGTGTATTTGACATTACTTTGAGTAATGTCTGATGGTGTTCTTTGGATAGTTACCAGTGCCATTTTATTTCTATACCTTGATTCACGCCATCTGCGTTGTGGAAAAAAATCACAATCACATAAATGCTGTTCTTCCCCAGACTACAGACCAAATCTGGCTCATCAAGAGCAGACATCAGACTGATAATTAAATTGGTAGTTTATACCCAATGAACAGCCATGGATAAGGCAAACTAATGTTTGAATATGAGTCTCATTGGCTAACTCATTTTCCTAACTTGCTACAGATATGAATCTGAACAGGAAATCTTTGTTCCACTTTGTAGATGATACAATTTCTACTGGCATCAGCTCAATTGTAAGAAGATGATAACAGACCATTGTTGCAGGCTGAGCTGAAACCACCTGTCTTTTGGCTTAGCTATAGATGACCTCAAAAGGCGTCAAACCAAACCAGATTAACATTCCACTGCATAAAACGAAGACTTAGGCAAGCATGTTTGAATCATCTGTCAAACAGCTTCTCTGGATTGTATGATAAATTCTGTTTACGATATAGAGACAAATGATGCTCCAGGCAGAGCCTGAACACTCTTGTTCCAAGAAGAGCTTGCTATAAAGTTTCATGGGTTCTAGGTGAAACACAAACCTTGGAGGAGCTAGTAAAGTCTTCTTATGTCTTGATCTCTCCAACACCCATGTAGGAGACTTTGCAGTCTTTGTGATGGAGAATATTGCATTAAAGAATCTCCTTTTTCCTTTACCAACATCTCCCTCTCATGCAGCAATTGCTAACACTTTAAATTTCCCTTTCCCTCTTATGATTTTGGGAAAAGATCATATAATCAAATCCACTAGATAAATATGAGAGAATTTTATGCCTGAAGTGTATACAGGCAATTTACTAACTTCCCTTTGGAAGTGTGCTCTCCATAAAGAATTAAGGATAAAAATTTTCCAGCCACTTTGAAAGGGAATGATCAAAATCAGAAGCAGCACTTACCAGAATTGAAAAATACTTTGCTAACTCTTGATTTTGGCAAATAAACTACACTACAAGCTATAAGTGAAATATGTGAAATTTAACTCTCAGTTCCAGGCACGTGAGAAGTTCATTCTTGAAGAAAAAATGAACAGATACATGCCACAGATACAGTACTTTGTTTTCAACCCTTTCCTGCTTGCTTTTATAACTTGTGTTTGTTTTGACGTGTGAAGAATCGCTTTGTCAGGTTATAGCGTTCTGCAGGTAGACAACAGCATTTGCCCTATTTGTTTCTATACATCTTGATGAATTACAGACAAAACAGACACGGCGTGCCTGGTTTGATACTGTGATACAGAGTATAAAAAAAATCATACCACCATTCTTAGTGGCTGTTGTTAAAAGCAATAATAGATTGATTTACATTTTGTAACCGGAACAAGAAGTTTGTTTGGATTAGCATTATAGTAGATGAAAACTGTTTTCAGACATTGCAGCAAGAAGCTTTACAATGTAAACATAAAGCACACTGGGCAGTTCAACTGAAAGGTATTTATACCTAAGCTCAGGAGAACAGGATGAAAAACATTGGTGTAGTCCTTAAAATGGGGACTAAAGAGGAACTTGAAATATTGTTCCCTATTTAATACTATTGTGCCTATCTCATTGTTTTCTCACATGTGATATCAGGACTGCATCTGAAAAACCTACAACTGGTTAGCAACTGTAAACTCTTTCCGTTGTGCACTGTTGCACAAAGAAGGAAGCCAGGACTTTGGGCCTTTGAGCCACCAGCAGCAAATAATCCTGGTACTGGTCTGAAATGCTGATACTTATTAACAGTGAGCAAGGGTCTGCCTCTATCCCTGAGCAGAAAGAGAAGCAAGCAGTAGAAAGAATACAAAGATGAAAAACCAGGTGTTGTGCTTCCCTCCATGGAAACAGACAGGGACAACAAATGTACAGTTCATGAGCGAGAAATGTAGCACTGATGTAATGCAACAACCAAGTAACACAACTTTCAACCTTTCAATCCTTGTCAAGAGCCTTTCCACCAACATATTAAAAGTGAAGGGTTTTTTCTTTTTTTTTTTTTCTTGTTTTCTTCTTGTTGGCTGCTGAGTATTTTATTCTTTGCTGAGCTTTTATTCTTTTGGAAGTCTGCCCAAGGGGAGGATTACTCTAGGGCATGGGTGTCCAACATTCTGGCTTGCCTAGGCTGCACTGAGTGAAGGGGAATTGTCTTGAGCCATGTAGAAAATATAATATAGTTAATTTACATGAGTAGCAAATTTTTATTATTATTATTATTATTAAAATAAAAAAAAAGTGGGCAACAAAGACATAAAATTAGTGGGTTGGTATGCTCTAGAGAATCTACAATATACTATGGCACATTGGCAAGCTCTGTGCATACTGAGCTTCAGGGAAGTACCTTAAGGTACCAGCTCTCTAAACCATAGTTCCTGATCATGCTTTTCACAACCTTCTACTCAGAAGTTACATGTTATGATTCCTGGCATTTCAGGAAAGGCAGAAAATAATCTAGTGAGGGAAGAGAAATAAGAGTATCTAAGGAATACAAAGAGACTCAAAATCAACAGTGTTGATGCGCGCGCGTGCATACACACACACACACACACACACACACACACAACTAAAGAACAGTTTATTAAAACAGTGGAGTTGTGTTATTTACCTTCTCTCCCAGGTAAGATGGCGGTGCTTTCCAGTACAAACTGTGCACTGAAGCAGGCAATTCTTGAACATCAGCCACCACACTATTACTGACTGGATTGAAAGTGACAGGAATGTCAATATTTTCATCCATTGCCTCCAAGCGCCAGTTCCTCATGTCCACAAACTGAAAATGTATAAAGGAAATAAAAGTTTGCTTCATCTTCTATTAAGCTTAACTAACTCTATAACATGGGGGGGGGGGGGGGGGAACTGTTTAGACTTGGCTCTTGTTTCATTAAGGACTAACATCGTCTTCTTTATTATTATGCTGGGGGAAAAAAAGCATAATGCATATCTACCAGAACATCTCAGAGTAGTAAGATGAACAGGTAGATAGGTTTTCAAGAACAGTCTTTGGTAACCATTAGATGAAATCTTCTAAACATCAATGCAAGTTTGCTACAAAAAGGGGAAAGGGGCTATTTCAACTAAAAGGCACTTATATTCAGACTATACCTAGGATTTAATCATGCTGCACCAAATCTGCACTACTGGTTACAGAACATTTCTCATCCTTCACAACTAATGAAAAATATTTGCAATTTTAGAAGAAAACTGGCATTTCCATGATGGAATAAATGTAGGCTCATGACAGCAAAGAAAAAAAAAAAAAACTATCAAATACACCTTGGTTCGACGACGATTTGTGCTGCGACAGCTGCTTGTTACCCCAAAACAAAAACAAGTGGTGCATCCCTTGGGATTAGAAGGGTCCAGATAAAATGATCCGGGTCGGCAAATATCACATTCTGCACCTTCAACATTCTCCTGTTAAGGCATGGTTGAAAGAATTCTCAGAGTTTTCCTTTTGATTTTGGTAAGGCCCCCAAAATCTCCTGCACATAAAACAAATCTTCTGAAAGAATATTTAAGTGCATGGAAACACGAATGAAAACATGTGACTGTCTGTATATACCATATTCCAAATAGAAATAGAACTGACTTATTTGAGACTATCTTAGTTATGAGCTGTCTTTCCAGTCTGTAAACTTAACCACTGAATAATACCTATTAGTCAGAGACAGCTGGTAACTTCCCTGCCAAAACCCTCCTGCTGGCTTTTTGAAACCTACAATATAAAAGGTCACTTGTGAAAGTTCACATTTATCATAGCTAATTATGCAAATCAGAACAAAAGAGGATTTCCTGGATACAATGCTGTGGTGAAATGTCAACTGACATAATATAGCTAAAAAAAGCCTGGGACCTGGTTAATGTCCAAAAGCTGAGATGCAAATACATAGAGCAGATCTGTGCAGGGTACAGACTGCTTCAGCAAATCAATGAACATCTTTGTTGTATTGCTGTAACGTTGTGTAAAAACTAGGATGAACTGTAAAACCGACAGATACTGAACTCATTTAAATAAATGCACTTTACCTGCTATCATGATAATCTGCACACATATTGCAAGGTATGCTTTTCTACAGCCACATTTAATTCTTAATGATAAACTCACTCTATTTACCCCCATTAAATTTGAAATAACCACTGATGTGCAAACAATGCTTATGAATGCAGAAATAATTTCATTTATCTGACCTTGCAGAGACAAATTCCTGTCTGAGGATCACAAACATCTGGTTCAGTTCCATCTCTGTTACATTTACATGGTATGCAGTTCGGGAAATCATAAGTACCTGGAGCACACCGATCACACTGTCGTCCTCTTATTCCTGGCTTGCATCTTTATCAAATAAAGAAACATGCAGGAGGGAATCAACAAGAAAGGCAGGAACAGAGAGTGAGAGGGAGGAAGGGAAGATTAAAACAAAAGGCTGGTGGCTTTTTGATGCAATTGCATGGCTATAAAAAAGCTTTATGAGTTTCACGAAGGAATAGCAGCAGATCAGTACTGCTCTCAGAGTCGAATGGTGAGAAGAACTGTAACATTTTATAGTGGTCATGGAAATTATGCAGGGATTTGATTGTGAAAGATATAAAAGCTCACAATGGAATTATAATTCTGCAGCAAATCAGTGCTTGCAACACAGAACTACTCTATACACCAAAGAGTGAAACACAAATATTGTATACAGGTAAGAGAACTTGGGAGATTTATAGCTGAAGGATGTGACTGGGCATTTCCCAAGGCGCTCACTTGCTAACAAAAATGTGGAGAATCCCAGGCTTATGAATAATTACGGAGACTTCAACTTAACACAAGTCCTGCGTTAGTTTGCAGCTGTTCACAAGGGATACAGTAATGGCTGAACCTCTTGGATTTCACTGAGTCATAGAATAGCTTGAGTTGGAAGGGACTTCAAAGATCATCTAATTCCCACCTACCCAGAAAGCCATCAAGCCTGGCCTTGAATGCCTGCAGGGATAGGGCACCCACAGCTTCTCTGGGAAGCCTGCTCCAGTGCTTCTCTACTCTCTAAGCAAAGAATTTCTTTCAAACATCTAACCTAATCCACTCCCCCTTGTCCTATTACTATCTCCTGGGGGCCCCAGGCTGGGACACAGTGCTCCAGATGGGGTCTTACAACCGCCAAGTAGAGGGGGACAATCATCTCTCCCTGCTGGCCACCCCTCTTTTGATGCAGCCCCAGATACTGTTGGCCTTCCAAGGTGCCAGAGCACACTGCTGGCTTATCTGCAGCTTTTCCTCCACTTGGACGCCCAATCCATAGGGTTGCCCTCAAGGAGAGTTCATCTCCTAGCCTGTACTAGTACCTAAGATTGACCTGACCTAAGTCCAACACTTTGCACTTGGCCTTACTGAACTTCATTATGTTCTCGTGGAATCCTTCCACTTTTCAAGGATTTACTTGAGTGAAGTATAGGTGATACAAAAGACACCAAATTATGAAAACAAGGCTTGAGACAACCTAAAATATCTTTCTGTGGCAGGAGCACCTTCCTCCTGCCTTTGGAACAAACTTTTACAGACTGATAAGACAGATGAAATTGAAGGTCTGATGGTCTTTCTTCCTTCAGTTCATACTAACTAGCCTATTCCTGTAATCTAACTTTACTAGCCCAAAGGTTTCAAGATAGTAAATTCCTACTTATAAAGAATGTCTGCCATCACCACCATCAACATCTTTACGTTTTGGTTGTAACAACATCATTCTTATAACAATCAGAAATTTGATGAAGCCTCCTTTGGCTCTGAGCACCAAATTTATACATGCGCTAATACTACAAACATATGGAAACAAACAGTTAAGTGTGTGGACAAGGTAGACTGCACTTCACGTAAAATACAAAAACAATTACTCAGTTCACCAAACAATGGATGAGGTTTCTAGAGTCTCTCTGCATGCAATATTCCCTACACACAAATAAAAAGGAGTTAGGTGGGGACTTTCAACTTCATGTAATCCACAGAAGGAAAAGTATTAATCAGAATGCAGTAGCCGGCTTTATACTTCCAAATCAGTTAAAAAATATTTGCCAAATGTCAGATTTTGCTTCAGAATATATTTTAACCAGTAAGTTGTCATCTCATTTATGTCACTAGTTAGGCTGCATGTTAGAGATATCACAATTACCATCAGGCAATACAGCTTTTCACTGAGAGAAAATTTACTTCTGCAGAAATTATCCTCAATTTTACTCAGGCAGAAATGTGCTAAGCCCTACTTTTGAAGTATTAGATTTTATGTGACTGAATTATTCGATCTATTTTTGTACAGCTTTGGTTGCCTATGTAACAATAAGATTTGTGGAGAGATGAAAGCAGAGACCCATCAGATTAAAGTGCATCAGTAGGTGCAGAATGTAAAAGAATAATAAAGGTTGGAAAAGGCCTCTAAGATGATCTAGTCCAACTGTTCACTTACCAGCAATATTGCCCCCTAAACCCTGTCCCTAAGTACTACATCAACTCTATTCTGTAAACACTGCCAGGGACAGTGACTCCACCACCTCCCTGGGCAACCTGTTCCAGATATGTTACACTCCAATCCTGAATCTTGATTTCTATCTACGAAAATAGTACCCTGTTTAGTCATTGGGATAAAACAATTATTCAGTTCATGCATAAGCAACAGACATGAGACAATAGTTCAAGTTCAGGAAATAATATAAAACTCAAATATGAACTCTGAAAATGAGTATTCTCTGTCATATACAAGGGACTAATGGCAGAGTAGGAAAGACTATATTTCTTCATTAGGACTCTGCAAAAGCATATCCAATCCAATCAAACTGAATCAAACTCGGCCTTATGCAGCCTATTGGCTCTCACATATGTGTACTTGCTGTTTATCTCCCCAAGGAAATAAACAGAAATGTTCAACTACACTAATACTGACAGCATCTGAATTTAACACGCTTCCCTACAATTATGGCTGCATGCTCTACATATTTTAGACAATATAAACAACAGAATACATAGAGGAAGGTATTTTTACCTCAGTATACCAAGATACATAAAAATAATCATATCAGATAGAGGGCAGAGGGCATCATAGAGCAAGTCCAAATGTATGATACTTTCCATGCACACAACATCTATTTTAAGTTCATAAAAATTCATTGCAAACTCTTAAGTTTTACAGTCCTTAAAAACATTACTGGATTTAAACCCACACTTCAGACTGTGGAATGTGTCAGACGCAAAGTTTTTAAGAATATGGGAGATAACATACACCATTACAAACAATGAATATGTCAGAGTTTCAGTCTGTGGTGAACTGCTATCCATGCATTGAATAAGCTTACATGACACATCCCCAGCAAACAAAATGCATGCCTGTGTATCTCAAATGCCACCATCAGTTACTTGCACAAACCAGATTTCCACAAAGCAATGCACGTATCCCTGTAACAGCTGACTTCTACCTACTGTCAAACACCGCTTATATCTCTGCTTATCATTGTAAAAGTTCCTTGTATCCTCTCATATTCTCCAAACACCCAAAAAGAAGAGTGAAGCAAACTACTCATACATTGTGTATAATGCACATAATCCAAACTTACTTGCACTGCCCGTTGTTTTTTTCACATTCTGGTCTTGCTGCATTAACAACTCCTCTTTCTGAACAATTGCAGCTCTCACAGCCAGCAAGAGGGTGATAACTGAAGTAATATCTCTCACACACTTCACATTTTGGTTTCACAGTTCGAGGAGGGCAAATGCATTTGCCAGTTAAGTCATCACAAAGACGCTGCCCACAGTTGCATACTATGTCAAAGAAAACATTCTACAAATCAATCGCATCTCAATTTACAATGATCAATTCTTATAAAATCTTAATACAAAACAAACAAACACTACAAACAAACAATTTATTCTTTTCTCTCTTTCATGATTTTCAAACTTTAGATGGCTTGTTTAACTCCAGCTATTATGATGATATGAGAGTGAGATCAGCCAAAGCCACAGAACATGATTATGTGACTGTAACTGTAGTTCCAAAGAGTAGCTTGAGACCTTGGCTCTTTTCCACGGATTGGTTGCTTGAATTTAAACTTCCCCAAACGGTCAAGTATTAAACAATTAATAGTTTTGGTTTCAAGATGATCACTTCTACAAAGCAACATTAACAAAGAGAGAATAATACATGGAAGGCAGATGAGCACTAGTGGCATGGTCTACAGATTCGTTGATGATATTAAGAACAATATCAGAATGAGACGAATTAAGAACGCTATGTGTCCTTGATTATCTATGGAAAATCTTGAAGGTGTAAATTGAGTAGTGTTAACACAGCAATTACTAAGCAGTCAGTCCAGAAAAATCCATCTAACTGAAGATTGGATTTTAATAATCCACAATATGGATTTTAACCAGTAAAACTATAAGCCCTTATCAGATAATTCACATGAAGACACATCTCACTGTGAACTGGGTGCACTTAAAGGGAATGAGTTTACTTCTGCATTAAACTGAAAGCTATGCTAAATCTAAGATGGCTCAATCAGCCATTTTTACAGGGCTTGATCCTGAACCAGGATCAAGCCTTGTAAAAAATAGTGAAGCTAAGGTGCCTATACAATGAAATGAGAGAATTAAATAACTAAGGTCTTCTCAGGTACTGAATAAGCCAGAGCATGTACTTACACTTGCAGGATGGAAATCCATAGTAGCCAGTTTGGCATCTGCTGCACTGACGCCCGATGACATTAGGTCTGCAAATACACTGTCCTCCCAGAGGGCTGCAAGTGGGGCTCATGGAACCTTCACTATGGCAATTACATGGCACTGCTCCATTGTTGTAGAAAGCCACAAGTGATCTTGCAGAATCCTTACAAAAGGCTGACGATCTTTCTGGGCTGTTTAAATTGAAATATAAATTTTGTCAGTACTGCCACTTGGAAATTGCTATGAGAATACTTTGCAGTGGTTCTGTAAATTACGGTTCTATCTTTCAAACAATTATATGAAACAAGGATGGCATGCAAGGACATACTTACATTAATTATATTAGTAGTAAATGGTTTTGATTGTTAGGTAGATAGGTAAGTAAGAGTAGGTAAGAGATTTTTTTCGAAGAAAGTAGGTATATTAGTCATATTAGTTCAGCAGGCCAAGCAAAATACCAAAGATGGAAATACCAAAGACAGAAAGATGACATAGATTTTCCTCTTCCGTCCTGTGAGCAATAAAGCTACCTTTACATTTCATTTACAACAGAAAGTCATGGAAAAATGACTCATGCAATATTAATGGGCCAGTAGAAGCCATGAAAAGCATTTTAACATAGCACAGGGATGAAGTTTTTATTCATTTTTCTTTAATATGAAGTGAAAATAATATTAAATACCAGCTTGCTGTCAAATGCCCAATATTTAGGAAGTGATGCTTACTCAATGTGAAAACTGTTCCCTCCACATTGGGTGATAAAATCAAATGACTTGTCCACAGTCTTTTTGTCAAGAATTTTGAAACTGTAGCTGTCTGCTGGAACAACTAAGACACTTTCCTTAAAACAGAAAAAGCTAAATTGTACATTTCAGGAAAGAAACAAAACAAACAAGCTGAGGCATTTCTATCTTTTAATGTCACTTCTTTCTGAGTACTGAATTTTCCCCCCAAAATATAACATTTTAACAAAAAGGTAGAAAAACATACTTGGAAGATATGTTACCTCCCTCCTCCTCTAATTTACTCTAAAAGCAGCATACAATAAAAGCAGTGTATGATATCTTAAAAACAAAAGCAGTGTACAAGATTGTAACAATTTGAAACACTACATTAAAAATCACATCCTTTCTTCTTAGCTTTCACCTTTGTACCTATCTCTAAATGGCTGGTAAAGTTGGAAGAGTATTTTCAAGTACACTTACGTAATAAACTCACCAAAACCAGCATTCTTCTGTCAGGTATCATTACTGTAACAGAGACTTCAGGTTCAGAAATGTCAAGCTCAATTTGGTTTTCTGCAATCACCTGATCCCGACAGCCAGAAGAATGAGGGCAGAATGAAGCATTGAAGGAACCTAGAAGTATAATGCCAAACAATGACCAGTGTGCCAAAACGCTGAGAAGAGAAAGGAGTTCGATTCGATTTGGATGCCTACCTGACCACACGTGTCCTGCATTCACATGCACATGCACAGGGAATGTTGGATATGCTGGCTGATAAAAATGTACCACAAATACATATTTGCCCAAGCGGGGCACTCTGCCAGTCATGGTTACCTGGTTCTGCAGAAACAACAACAGCTCTGGTAGTACATTTTTTTGTGAAATATTCTTGTTTTTATGAACTTTGCTACATATCTCCTAGCTGCAACAGTAGAGAGGGGACTTGGCGTTTGTCAGGAAGTTAATAATAACTTCAGAGGCTACAGCATTACATCCGCATGCTCCTACTTGTTAACATGTCAAGCACATATAATGCACTTCTGTAGTCTCCAAGACTGATATAGGTTTAGAAAGAAACTGGCGCATTTGTTTCTCTTTTGGTATATTATCCTTGTGGCTTACTCAGTCTGCAATATTATTTTGATCACTTCATTTCGTTTTTATTTTCTTAGAATGTTCCATCTACAGAAATTTTCTAAGAACATCATTTGTGACTTCAGAAACAGTAGTTTCAAATTATGAGCTACCTGTAATGATGTCAAGGTGAATCCATCAACTGAGTCAGAAGATAAAGGGGCACTCAGTGGACGATGAAGTATATTTCTTTGTACTTCAGAGATTTTCCCATCCCTGAATGCATCCAAAACCAAAGTTGCTGGTGGAGTTTCATACACTGAGGGAATGCATGTTACACTAAAAACAGAATAATATTAATTACTCTTGGGGTTCGGAACACTCCTTAAGCACCATGAAAGAAAATGTAGTCAAAACCCAGAAGTTAACATGGCAGAATGTAATACAATTAAGAGTGCAATAGTAACCACTGTTACTCTTTGGAATTTTATGGACATGGTCAGAAAGTAAATGAAAACAATAGGTACAGATCTAACTTACAAAGGGGAAAATGTATGTGGACTGATTTTATTCACTCAAAATTTCCATAAACTAAATACTTATCAATAAAGACTCTGCTAAGGAAACAGAGTGTTAAAAATACAATTAAAAAAATGTTATACAATGCTGTTAGTTGCCTTCAGCAGAGTCTGTGCTCATACTAAGTTCTCAGTCCTACAAATATTTATGTAAATACAACCTTTAAAAATGCAAGTTTTCCCACCGAAACCAGTGGGACTACTTATGTACTTAAAAGTTAAGTACGTACTCAAAATATTTGTAGAACCGAAGCCAAAATAAATAACAGTGCTCCTTGAAAGCATCCCAATTCATCCACTGTTGTGTTTAACCAATTTTTACTTGGTATATCTAATTCTTAAGAATTTGATTGAGATAAATGTTTTCCAAGACTTCAGGAGAAAACGTTATTTGAGAGTTTCATGTTGGTGTTTGTTCACTTCTTGTGGGTACTCAGAAGACAATGATTACTCTTTGTTCAGGAAAGGAATGGCAATTTTGTTCCAGGACCAAGACTGAGATCTATTTGCCAGACTTGTGTGGGAAACCACGTGCAACATCTGCTTCTAATACTATTAAACTGAGCCAAGATTCTGAATCTTTGAGGAAATCAAAAATTATGCCAGGTATTAGTCTTAAAAATGGAACAGAAACATATAGCAAAACATGCAAATATAGAAAGAGATTAAAAAACAACCACATAAAAGTTATATATAACTACATTAGCTTTATTTTAAATCATGTTTTACATCCAGCTTTTTTTCCCCATTTTACTTGAAGTTTATATGCCTAGGAATGCAAAATTCCTATCATGCAAGGACAAGTACCTTCCACATTAGAAAGCTACTATTCTCATTTGTAAGACTGAACAGAAGCACTAAAGCTGAATTTCAAAGCTATGCAGGCTGGCAAGCCAAGTACAGTCACGTACTTTTATCCAATTTGCTATCCAGATTTTCTATTTTCTATTTTCTTTTTCTGTTTTCTATTTCAATTCAGCCATTACATTAGGAGCTACCATCTGGAAAACTAGCAGACCTAGCCACCTAGTCACTTTCTGCCTCTGGAGTCTTGCAACTGATTTTCACTTTTACTTTGAGGCTCTCCCCATTGTCAGATCAGTCAGAAAAAAGACTTAAGACTCAAATCACAAGGACATCCAGGCAAGACTAACAGGAGCTGAAATGTGGGGCTTCCTGATTCAGAAAATGCAATGATAGTTCCTCTCTGGCACAAAGAACAAAACAGACAGGAAGGGGAAGGCCTTCAACAGGATGGAGCAAGTGCTCTGCAAAACCTGAAACTAACTACTTCGGAAGTGAAAACTGCTTTCAGTAACAAAGGGTAATCAGCCTGAGACAACCCAACTGTGAATGAGTGCTCTAATTATATAGATTAGAGCAGAAGGATCACCTAGTGCTGCTTTGCTTGATGAGTGCTAAGGGCACACTTGTCATACAGGGCCACAGTCAGGTGGAGAACGGAATGGCTTGTTTGTGAAGTGGAGATCTATCTGTTCAACATTTTGGGGCTGCCAAGTTTTGCTGGTGTATCTGTAGATTTGAGGTACCTGGAAGGGCAGTTGTATCCTCAACCAACCAGCAATTAAAACCATTTTGAAACAAGTGAAACTATAACATGCAAAATGAAACTCCAGAAAGAACAGGCCTGATAATTGAAGACTTGCCACAGAAGCAGCAATGGTTTTTGAACCTGGACACCTACCACACTGGACAGCATGTGAAATACTTTTGTTTTCTGGTGCATTAGCACTCAGTAGTTCAGACAGGCAAGGAAAAGGCCAGAATTAACAACATTTCAGCTTTTTTATTAGTTCTGCCTTGTAAAAGTGGCTTATGAACCATCTTTTAGTCACTGAGCTATTCAATTTATTAAAAAGCATTAAATTCCATTTGGTCCCCCTTTCAAGATACCTTTCAGAAAACAGAAAGGATAAAAAAATCAATACGTTACCTTCTGTCATGGGTGCTCCTATAAACAGCTAAGCAGTGCACTTTAGGATTCACATATTCTAATGAAAATTCTTCAGCTGATATAATACAAACCTTATGCTGAAAATTAAGCACAATTAGTAATTGTAAATAACAGGCATTTCCTATATATCAGGAGAATATTCAAACCAATCTTGAAGGAAATTGTTCAGAAAAATAAGGCTGTATTTTAGAAATAAAGATATTCTTAGTATAAAACCCCCACATTTAGATATATAGCCTGATAGTATCAACAGCTTCTGGATATGGATCACGTTAGTTAGCACACAGTTTAAATGGTATTTGTTCACACTGAACACTGCCTCCAGAAAGGATTAATTACTGACATAATGCTTTCTTCATAACATTTCTATGAAACTACTTGTGTGTTGATAATTTAATCCTAACTCTAGACTTCAACCAACTGTCTTCATGTTTCTGAAATGGTAAACACTGAAACAATTTAGAAAAAAAAAAAAAATCAGTGTCCAGAAAAATGTATTACTGGTGCGGGCCAAAAGATGGCAGTGAAGGCTTTTTATTCAAAGCGTTTCAAAGTTCTGTCATTTCTAAAATGAATTCATTTATTATCTGAAACTTCTAAGAGACTCAGGAAACTCTCACATAGGTTTTGAGGATTAGATAAAGAAAAAAAAAAAAAGAAGAAAAAACTACCAGAGGTTTTTAATTTAAACTTTGCATATAGAAAACAGAAGGGTACTGAGATAAAGCTTCTCTGAAATAAGAGAGGGGGAAATACTCTTGGCGATACTGAAGATAAACAGGAATTCGCCTTTCTTGTCTGACTCAGTACTCTCTGAGTATATATAAACCAACATCTTCAAGCATCTAAATTACATGCTTTCATGGAACACATGAACATAAGAGGAATCATAGAATCATACGCAAATGGAAACTTACCAGAAGAAAATTAATTGATGATGCCTGAAGATGTATCTTTGTATCTGCTAGAAGGTCATAAGCTGCAATGCGATTCCTATCATCAACGACAACACTACGACAAAGGAAACTGAGACAGAAAGCAGCATTAAAAATGAGACTCCTGGCAAGGCCGTGCTGTTTATTCTATTGCCCAACTCACTGCCACCACTGGTGCCCAGTCATTCTGCTGGATTGTAAGCAACAACTATGTCTGGCCACTGGTAAACAGGCAGCCTTACTGGTGTGACAAAGGAAGCACCACCTATAAAATGTTCCTTGCCCTTTTTAGGTTGATCTACACAGTGTTCAAACCTCCACACCTCAGCTCTGATGCTGAGCTACTACTTTAAGGAGGATGTGAACATACATACATGCTGTCTGCAGATGTTCTCCAAGCTGTTTCACATGGCATGTAATTAACATCCAGTACCTACTCTGTGCTCCTCGAGGTGCCAGAATATACCAGCTGCTGCTTTCCTATCACTACCCGTTGATGGTGTGGATCAGCAGCTATCATCCACTCGATGGCACCTGCGCAATTCTTGATTTTAGGAAACTATCTGTCCACTGAGATACTCCTCTATGCAAGTGAAAAATTGCTTGTCTCTGTCTCTTAGACTACCTTCAATTAGCTCTACATCTTCGGTAATGACAGACAATACTAAGAAGAAGAATCTTGCTAAAGGCTTGGAGCCCTGCCTTGTTGAGGGAGCATGACTCCTACAGCCTTCCAGAATTGGAAACAGTTCCCTTTGAGCAAGCCCTGGCACACTTTACTCATGATTTTTCAAGTTTCTCTGATGTGCATGTACTTCACCATTGTGGTTCAATTGTTTCACTTTTTTTAACAGAAGGGACATGCATCTTTCTGCTCAGGAAAGATGACACAGCAATTTACTTGCAATGTGACTACTAGTTTAAATGTAGAATGGCAGCAGAAGGGATTTACTGCACTGCTAAATTTAAGAAGCTAAGGTTTACTTTGTTGTTTTTTTTTCCCCGTGACTAATCTCTTTGTGTATCAGATAAATTAACAAGATCTAAATAAGCCCATAAGAGGTGTTTGATATAAAAGCAATAAAATTGAAGCTCTATGAAAAGTGTCTCGGGGCTCAAAGTATTACATAACAGGCTGAAAACAAGAGCTTTGCCTAGCAATAACCTCGCAAGGTCACTGCTTCACATAGCTCTGCTCTGTATCACATATATGCTGATGAAAACAATTTTTTCCTACTGGGCAGTTTCATCCTAAATAACCTTAAGCCTCCAATCTGTCCAACACTTGGCTCACAAGAAAAACTGACGCATGGCAGCAGTCTCCTCATGCTCTCAGGGGCACAAACACCTGCAGGATCATATTTAAGTCATATTCTGAATTGCTCAAGTGTTAAAGACAACCTCGCCCAGAACAGGCAAAATTCTGAAACACCTCCAGTAATCTCAGCAGTCAATGAGGATAAATCAGCATATGGCTTACAACCTTGCCTACAGCCCAACAGTCAAGGATGGCTACACTCAGAAACTCAGAGAAACATTTATACATCCGCTTCAACAAATCTTGTTACAACAGTGGGAACACCTTTGTAAAACTGACTGCTACTTTTCTTTATAGGCCAAGCCCTCAGACTGCTTTTAACTAAACAAGTATAAATACTGCAGACATCTGTTGCCAGCAGAGCTGCTGGATGCTCTGCTACTGGACTCCAAGATTCATAATTTATAAGGATTTAAGTGTATATAAAAAATCCCTTTGTACAGAAAAAGTTCACTAAAGCAGCAGCAATATTTAGTGTGCTGACTGCACAGACTTAAAAATATATACAATACCCAGACAATAAAGTATTTGCTTTTCAGTCAATCTAATATTTGAACAACGTATGCAGTACAATGGATTCCAAAATATAAAAGGTATAACTATATACTGAATGGTTGCTTAACCATTTAGTATTTACCTTAGAAATTCTCACCTGTATTTGCAACTGTATATTCTCACTCTACCTTCTGTGACAGGTCCAGGGCTATTTACTGTTACCTCAGCAGTGTATAACTGGTCATCTTCATTGGTGTATTCAAAAACAAGAACATAGCGACCAACATGAGGAACATTTATGGTCATCTGTAAATTGACCTAGGTCAAGCAACATTGGAAAAAAGTCTTTAGATTTTTCATTCTTTTTCTTGCAGGAAGCTCCCTTTTCCTGTCCAGCAAGCTAACCAGTCAGCATTAGTCTAGAGCCAACCTTCTACTGTCACAGCAAAGAACAATCCAACAGAATAGAAGCAGTGCTTATAAATTATCACTTTGTCTACTTATAAAAGTCAACCAAATTCAGGAAACAGCTGCCATTTAACAGTTCTGGGAAGATAACAGATAGCAGATCTGTAAGATAAACTGAGGCTTATTATTTCTATTATCAACAGTAGAATTTACCAGTGAGGAAACTCTAATGATGCTAATAAATTGCCATCCTCATCTGTAGCTTATCTTTAAAAACAAATAAAAATGGACTCTAATTCTTTGCTAAATAAGCATTTCCATTAACATAATTCCTACTTCTGAAGTGCCATATACTGATTCCCTATGGAGACTGAAAGAATCTTCTCCACATAGCCATTGCTACTTTCTGAAAAAACTATTTTTTCTTTTAGTTCACCTCTGCAAGTTGCTTAAAGTACTATTTTACAGAAAATACTCCAAAGTAGTTGAATGAAAAGTGCTGTGATTACAGTTTTTTTGTTGCACCAGACTATACTATTCAAATTTAAGATGTTTTTCTCAATGTCCAGAGGCTATGAACATTTAAGCAAGCAAATAATTCTGTCAACAGCCATTCTGACTTCACTGAAATTACCAGTCGTTGCACCCATGCATCAGTGACAAAGCACCAGGGCCTGTGGCCCTGTGTTGTATCCTTGTATCCTTGTTGTACTTGGTATTTTTAAAAGCAGCTGCCACAGTAGTAGAGGACATCATCATCATCATTATTCTACATGTAATTACCACACAATAAAATATCTTCTTTCTTTCTTTGTTGTAAACCAAACATGTTTCTAGTATAATTTTCATTTTCATAAAACATGTTTCTCTTTCAATGGACCTACAGCAGCGACATAATTTCTTCTGCCTGCTTTTTAAATGAAGCAAAAATTTTACAGAAGTACAGCTATTTAAGGGAAAAAAAAAGACTAAGAGTCACTGCTGACAAATCCTTTTGCCATTTCTGCTATAATTAAGCACTATGCTGTATAATTAACACAGTATGCCTGAAACATAGAGATTTTTATTTAATAACACAGTTTTGTCAGAGTGAAACATCCGTTCCAGTCACAGTTATAGATCTGCCTATATTAATCTTTTAAAATAGATCTATATAAAATGTAGAACTTAGCACAGAGGTTTTTGGGGGGATGAGTTCAAGATCTGCAAATCCTAAGCCACGAATCTGCAATTGTTTTAGTCCAGTAGGTTTATAGTTAATAGTGTAGATGGGACTGCAATTAGCATGCAGGAATCTAACCTCTCTTCCACTGATATGTGACATCACTGGTTGACCAGGAGATGGCTGTCGGACAGGTATTCCGTGCTTTACACCGTGCCTGAAATACACTGCCTCTGAAGCAAGGACACAGGAAAATTTGCCCAATGGCAAATGCTGATAGAGCAAGCAGCTTATACAAAACAAAAAACAAAAGACATCATTATTATTGCTTTCAGTTGCAGCGGGATAATAACAATATAATCCAATGCAATGGTTTATTTTGCAGCATATATACTGACTTCTCTGTTGAAACATGTCCTGAATAGGTGCAAGGCTCTGTAACTTGGATCTGCAAGATGGATGCTTCATAATAATCTCTAGGTAACAGCACCATGTAATCCTAAAAACAAAGAATACAACAAATGCAAGACCATGCAGAAAAATACGGAAGGAACATCTCCAGGCTTTCACAAGGTAGCAATACACAAAATCAACTACAGAAATAAATTTTATGGATAATATCTATCTGCAAGACACATGCTTTTGTTGTTACATGTCTAATGTTAACTCTATTTGTATCTTCACAGAGATTGGAGAAAGGCGTTGCTCTGTGAGCAGGGAAACTCTGCAGCCACTATTTCATCATGTGTTGTACAAGATGGTGTTCATAAAAGAGCTTCCTAACCATATCTGTACCTTACAGGACACATCAAGTCCAGAGCGTTGGAATCTAGAAGTCCCTCTTATTTAAGAGTTAGCTCTGAAACACATATCTTCTAACTCAAGGTTGATCTTGGTTTACAAGCCCAATGATCCAGTAGCTAGAGTGGAAAAGAAAGCTAGTTTGTCTGTGCTACACCATCACTGCTTGGTAGCACACAGCTGGCTCTGCACAGTTTTCACCCACGTATGCAATTCATATGCATAAAGCTCAATTGAGTTTGACTCTGCAAGTGAGATTCACATACCCCAGATGACTTTATAAAAATATTGCACACAATCTATTACGATGTACTTTGTGTGTTGTTAAAACATGCTGGCATGTTTTTGCTCTGCGTTTCCAATAAAAACATATTTAAGCTAATTTATAAAAACTTTTTTTTTGTGAAAACATACTGGGCTAAGATCATTAACAAATTCCTTTTCAAAGGTGTTATTAAAAAAAAACAGGCACAACAATACTGTCACTTTCAATAAGAAATATGCGTGCAAGCTCTTTAGTAACATTTTACACGGCATTGCATAAATTTAACAGAGCCCCAGGGTTGCTGACTAAAGATACTGGGTACTTGTTAACTCTATAAAATACACAGATGAATTTCAGTATGGAATCTTTATGAAAAACCTTAAGGATGTAGGATCACAAACAATCACCTCATTTATTTATTTATGTTAAATAGGAATTTTCCAGAACGGCTGTCACAGAAAACTTTTCAGTGTGTGGAAGAAGACTAAAGATGGGAGCATAAAAACATTTAGAAAGTGACCTGCTAATTATAAAGCTCACCTTATAATATTTTTCTGAGGAATTTTTGTTAGGAAACTAACAACTTGATCATCTGCTGTAAAGTTTTAAATATGACACCTGATATGTAAGAATTAAAAGTTTATATGAGCATTTATGCTCAACCAATTGCATATATTAATACTGCTTCATCCTTTGAAGGTCCATACTTTGGACAGACTTGAAGTCTGTAAGTACATGAAAAATTAGAACAGGTAAAAGAGGACAAAAAATTAATTAAGAAAAACAAGGACTAAGATTCTGAAGTTAATCATGCCACTGTATTTTTTTTACTAATACTGGATTTCAATTGCTTCCAGAGTTCTTTCTGGCAAATAATTCCAGAATAATACAATCACGGCAGTCTTCAAGCACTTGCTTTCCTCAATTGCTTTCTTACCAAGAGGACATCTTCTGCTACTATACTGACAGTCCATGCTCCTGAAACCAGTGAGAAAGGCTCTGTGGAGTTTTTTCCTGGGATCGTGACAAAAGCTGGCTCCTTGCTGGGTGGGAAGACAAACTCTTTGCTCTGAGCAGCACCTGCAAGCAGAAATAAATAAATAAATAAATAAATGTAGAAAATAAGACTGTAAAATGTCTCTACCTGCTTACTGCTCTAGACTTATGATTACATATATTACACACGGTCCAGTAGGAGCTTGTCAATGCTCCTCTATCAATATGTATTAATAACCGCACACAGTATATTACAGAATTATGCAATTATTGCAATCTTCGTTTACTTTAGTCTTGAGCAAATTGGTTCAGAAAAGCAGACTTTTTCATAGAATCATAGAATGTCTTGGGTCGGAAGGGACCTCAAGGATCATTGAGCTCCAACCCCCTGCCACAGGCAGGGCTCCCAACCTCCGTATCTAATACTATACCAGGCTGCCTGGGGCCCCATCCAACCTGGCCCTGAACACCTCCAGGGACGGGGCATCCACAACCTCTGGGCAGCCTGTTCCAGCACCTCACCACTCTCATAGTAAAGAGCTTTTTCCCTTATAATAGCCAGTTCTGCAATATTCCAAAATGTTTTCTTACCTTCTATCTCTCATTATTACTGACAGACACAAGGCCTGTTATCATACAAATTTCTGTCACATATTTTAGATACCAGAGGTTCTCAAATGCATCTAAAACATTATGGATAGCAAAAGGTTTCCTCTTGGAAGCTCCAAGGCACAGACAAAAGCTTTGTTTCAAGCAGGTTCCCTGTCTGCCAGGCAGAGTAAGCCAGACTTGACTATGAAATTGCTCCTATTCTGATGAGTGGTATTTCTCAAGACTTCAGATCTGTCCTCTCCAAATTACTGGGAGGAACTATGACTAAATTTCATTGATTCTCAGCAGGGTGATAATGGTAGGCATAATAAGAGATAATCCTAAACGCAGACTTGGTATGTCTCTACCATTCAAAGGATATGGAGTACTTATCTTTTACCAGAGCACATGCTGTCATCACATGTTGTTGAGGTCTGTAAACAGAACTAACTTGATTGAAAGGGTTCATCATGAAATAAGTACTATTCATGGCCGGAAGGGAGAAGCTACTTTTAAACTGAAATATTAAAGGCAACTAAACCAAGATAAGTGCTGTTATCCTTTATTTGAAAGCTTCACAAAACACAAAGTTCAGAACTTTCGAGGACAGAACTGAAAGTACCAAATTTGGCAAACATTTAAAAAACAAAAGTTGATTACTACTGTAAGCAGAAGTTTCATGCAAACACAGCCACATCAGTTACAACAAAGTATATTAGGAAAAGCACGGAAGCACTGACACTGTTAAAAGCAATGCATTTTAAGTGACAATACAAATTTGAATTAGTTGTATCTTGAAAAGCTTCTCTGATCTATCAGTCATCTGATCTACTGTTGTGCTGTTGAGTCATACCTACCTGTTTCAGGCCGAGTTTGACAAGCAGATATGCGGCCAGATAATGATTCACCTCCAGGGTTAATATATCTCAGGATAATGCGAAATAAGTAGAGGTTTGATTTTTCCACATTCAAAGTTATCCTCACTTCGTTCTGAAAAATGGAAGTTAATAAACAAAAACAGCCATAAAGTGCTAAACAGAAGAACAGTTAGAAGCCATGCAAGCACCATACTGATAGCCTACAAGAAAAACGCACATGCAGACAAGTACGTACTGGAATGACAGTGCTGTGTATAACAGATGAAGACAGGTAAGCCTAGTGAGAAAATTAAGTCACTTACAAGTATAATTAGTGCCAAAATGTTTTCCCTCAGCAACTGAAATCTTTCCTTTAGAGCTTTTTGAACCCAGGTTGACATAGCGAAGGACTAGGTGGAAGAGCTTAGGGGAAGCCACAGTGACAGTCACAACCACCTCTGGCT
The DNA here is from genome assembly GCF_016699485.2 of Gallus gallus. Lineage (NCBI taxonomy): Eukaryota > Metazoa > Chordata > Aves > Galliformes > Phasianidae > Gallus > Gallus gallus. The sequence goes on along the minus strand of NC_052533.1, from coordinate 102,789,528 downwards.
GGGAAAAATAAAAAGAAAGAGAAAAAGGAGGAAAGGAGAGTATATTATTTGTTACTAGCACCCAGAGAAAGAAAAAACATTTGGCAAAGACAACTCTGTAACAGAAAAGGAAGGCTCAGGTAGCTTACAAAAGAATATGGAACTAAACCTCCTGTAAAAGCTATTGTTGACTAATAGCTTACCTGGAAAGATATAGAACGACTTAGCTACATGCATGTTGATATTACACCTTGAAACATGGGCAGTGTTCTACTGGTATTCTCCCTGCCTCTGCATTAAAGGAAACGTATGGCACTACGGGAATAGGCCAGAACCACTGACTTCGAGATCACACAAAATGCCCTATAGTATGCAGACATCTCAGACTGACACTGCAATTTCTTCTATTCCTCTACCACATTCCTCAGCATCTTAGAGATGTGATACCACGATTGTTTTGCCATGAGGCTGAACTGACATCTCTGGAACTATATGGTTCTCACAAGCCCTGGTCTGGCACTGAGCTCACAGGAGACCAAGTTTGCACAGCTCCCATTATTTAGTTTGCAGAACAACAGATTCAAACGTTGCTGGCAAATTCAATAAATAAATAAATAAATAAATAAATAAGGCTTGGTGCATTCTCAAGAGTTTGGCTTCTTTTTTCCATCTTAAATTATAAAGCTCCCATCACAATCCAACTCCCACCAACATAATCCACTCACCATCCCATTTCAAGATGCTTCTTGCATGTTAACCTCCCCATAACTGTCTGATTCTGCATCTCCAAAAGCAGATCCCCAAAGTTTTCCAAATTCTATACCTTTCAGAAGGGAGCATAAATTTTCTCTTACTGCTAAAAGTGTTACAGTGCCAGCTCTGTATTACTTGATTCTGATCATCACAGATATCTCCACTTTTTAAATAGAAATGCAAAGCAGAAAGCAAAGACGGACATACAACAGATGATAGGGATGCAAGATTAGAGACAAAATATCAGTGACTGCAGACCAGGAGAGAAAACAGATGTGGGGGAAGGTTTTACAACTGTTGTTTTAAGTGGAGAAGAATGACTGCTGAAAGGATAAGACAGGCACTGAGGGTACACCAGAAAATAGATAGAAATAAAAAAGAAAAGGTGAAAGAAATAAACATGCCTCAGAAAGCTTAACAGAAGTTCCTAAGCTTTTGTGGAACATCTAGAAGACACAGATGAAGAAAGAAAAATGACATACGTGAGTAATGAGGGAGAAAGATATGTCAGTTCTTGGCTTCAAGCAAAAGCAGGAAATGGTGAAAAATTAGTCTTTGAACTCTGCCACAGACTTAGGTAGTTCTTGCCAGTGCTTTAACATCTTAACGCTGCTCTCAGCTTCTCAGCCCATAATGAAAGACCCATGTCAGCAGTATGGGTGCAGCACAGCAACACTGGGTACCATCCACAGGCTATTCACTTTTAAAAAAAAATTTACTGGAATAGCTTCACAAAAAGTTGTTACTTTAGAATTTTGTGTGGCAGATATTGTAACACTACTGATCTTTCAGAAAATAAACGTCAAGAATATTTCAAACTGCTGTAAGATACACAAAAGCTATGTCAAAATTCTCAAAGTCCCTTGAAATGAACAACATGTGACTGTTTGTGCAAGGATCTAACTGCAGAGTGCCTAGATATGGCAATTAGTTATATGACTTGAAAAGCTCTATTCAGGTGAGCAAAGTAATGTATGTTTCCACCAAGATTAGAAACTGCTCACAGCTTCTTCACAAAATGCCAGATGGGCATGAAATGCAAAAAGCCTCTGAGTTAGAAAGTTAAGAAAGTTAGCAGAAGTTAAGAAATCACAGTTGCTGAGGAGTTGCCTTCATTTGTGGAAGTGGAATAATTCTGAAAAGTCAAAACAAAACAACTCCAGACACAAAGGAGATTCTGGAATAAAAGAAGAATAAAGAGTGAAAAAAAGAATAAGAATAACAGAAAAAAAAGCAGTAGGTTTGCACAATGGTTGTGTACTCATGTCTGTCTGGAGTGGCCCATCTGCCTTCAGACAGCTTACAGAGGCTGAACACAATTATAACTGAGGATTGAAAAATCTAATCAGCAGAATACTCCACATAGCAGAGTACTACTTCGAGACTACAATGAGAAAATCCCATTTATTGCTCAAATCTACTGTTTTAAAGTCCTGGCACACTTGCTTAGCAATTCAGTCTACAAACAGGTCCTCATACAACTAAATTTTGCTGACTTTCTTCTTGCAGTGTACTTATTCCCGCTGTCGTTTTTTCATTTCTACACTGTCAGAGACTAAATGTTGTCAGAGACTAAATGTTGCCAGAGAGCTGCTGCCCTCATCTTGTTTTACTGACTCGCACATTTTCCTGTTTACTGTAATAGAAAGGTATAATTCCTCATAAAATTGGCAAATTTCTCTTCCTCATCAACACGAGGCACAAGCGTAAAGCTTAGTCATTGGCTCTGTGATGAAAATCTCATGGATACAGACTACTTTGGATCTCTGTAATCCAAGTGATTTAGCCAAATGTCAATCTGCCGCTGTTTTGAATGTCCTCAATGATAACAACTTCTGCATTTGATACTTTAGATCTACTAGTTCTTTCGTTTAAACCTACATCAAAAAGAAAAAAACAACAACAACAACCCAAAACCAACTCTCAAATGACACTGCTAAAGAACACATTTGCACCAGCAATGATGAACTTTAAGTAACATCAACAGTTAGTAACTGAAACAGTGATAGAGTTCCAAAATGTTCAGATCAGTGAGATTCTGTCCTTTCTTCAGTTTTGCTCATGACCTTGTGCACATAAAGTAGTACAGTGGGGGAATACGTATCGTACATCTACGTTCTCAGCCAAAAGCTTAGGGCAAAATACCACCTTACTTGTATAGAGGACATCCGGGCATATCCTCTCCAACTGAAGCTAGGAAATTCCTCAGGATCATAGCCAAACCGAATTTCCTTTCCCTTGACTGTTGTACCATCTTCAATCTCAAACTTCATGTGGTGCAGATCAGGGAAAAAGTAGTTTTTCTCAGGTCTTCCAAGGAGAAGGAAGAAAAAAAAGTTAAACTTTCAAGGACTATTCCTTTCCTCTGAATCTTCATGCTTGCTCTCATTGTCAGTTTAGGTATTCCTGCCAGTGTAAAATACAAATATAGCCACCGATTGAACCTTTAATATTAACTTGGAAGTAAGGACATGTTAAGCAATGCACCTAAGCCATGTCACTCAGTAGCTAAAACAAATTCATTCTGAAATTATTTTTCATTTCACCACTATGTAAAGCTAACAGAGCCTGATGAATTTATAGCATTTCCATGTAGTTTGTCAGTTGAGTATCACTACTACTTCCAGCATGTTTTGGCAATATACATACTCCATACAACCACCATGATAATTTGAAAGAATTACCAAACACTGTGTGGTCTACATCTGTGAGAATAAAAAGAAATGAAGAAAAATGATCTACTGAGGATCCTGATAGCAGTTAATAAAACTGAATGAGAATTCCCTTACCAGAAGCTTTTACAGCTATACCTTTTTTATATAACTGTTGATAGACACAGATACATTGATTTATATGCACTGTGACTGCAAAACTTGTACCGGTTATTTAAGAAAACCAAGTTTTAAAAAAATCTTATTAAGGCAAAAGAAGACAACTGTCAGACAAAATGAGTAGCATACCACAATTTACCAGCTTATTTATCAACAAAACTACAATCTCATGTGAAAAGCTAGCAAAGAACTGATGTGCAGTTTCAAATGAACTATTTTGAAGCATAAGCTGTTTGCTACAGTCAGACTCACTCCTGACAGGCCTTCCCCACAACATGCTCTCTGCACTGGCAGGCACCCGAGGGTTCAGCACACGCAAAACTGATGGATCCTCCAACATCACACTGACAGCCTGCCAGGTAAAGAACAGAAGCCAAATATCTTATCAGAAAAAAATGGTAAAACTTACCAGAAAACACACCTCACTTCCTCTAATTAAACACTATTATCAACTCATTTCCTCCTTCCGGAGCCCTTTAGATGCCCCTCAAATCAAATACTTTAACACCCACACAAAAAATGCAGTTATTTCTGGCTCCTCATGCTTAATGTTGTTTACTTTTTTTTCTGCTTGTAACATTAGACCACTATTTTATTTTTAAATCATAAATAAAAAGCCACATTTATTAAATGCTGAACCACAGTTCTGTAAAACAGCCATTCAAATATTTTGCTAACAAGCAAGAATTTCTACATTAATATCAGGGTTTTAGGTTTGATTATTTAAAAGAACATCTAACTTACAAAAGGAGAAAGAAGTTCCTTTTTCAGAGTCTAGTACCACCACATAACAAAATCATATATGCATATACATATTTTTAACCAATACTGAAAAGCACTGAATGACTTGATACAGGAGACAAAACTCCTGGCAATAAGTAAAGGACACTTGTAATAAAGAGGCATAGTACATCATACTAAGGAACAAGTATGTAGGCTAAACATTTCAAAACTGACTTAAAAGGTTGAGAGTTCCTAAACGTATTTACAGAATGTCGAGCATCTGTAATCTCAATGAAATCAAGGAGAATTAAAGTTCTCCTCAACTTTGTGAAGACGGATCCCTTCCATTAGATCTTCAGTTTGAAAATTAAGCATGGAAGATTTCTTTGATAGATCTGTCTTTTTTTTTGGTTTGTTTGTTTGTTTTTGTTTGTTTGTTTTACTTTGCACATATAAAATGATTGCTAAAAGTACATTAGTACTTTAAAAATAAATCCCTTGCATCATCCTTGGACAGGTGTAAAGCCCACTGAAGACAGTGAAAGTGTTTTCAATAAACTGAACAAATCCAAATCTACCAGGTGGGGCAAGGAAGGATAGGATCCACTGATGTAGACCTATAGCCCTAAAGACAAATGGCAGAGTGAGTATCCTCCAGGAGAATGACTACTTCCTTTATATCACTGCTATGCTGTGCTTCAAAACATATTGAGCCTCAGCCTAAAGCAATACACAAACATATCAGAAAAAATGAAAAAAAAAATCAGGTTAAATTCTTAATCCAACAGAAGATTTCAGAAAAGTGCTAACCAGAACAGAGAGCTACCACTCTTACAAATAACGCCTACAGGAAAATCAAACATCCCTTGACCTAGGTTCAGATAGGAGTAAGAGAAGGAATGACCTTCAATTACCTTATCTCGGAATCTTTTATCTATGACACTTACATATTTTGCTAGGGTGAAGTATTTTGTAAGGTGTTATCTATCTCACTATACTTTGTACTGCATTTTAACTCCTGACTTCACTGAAACCCTCTCAGAGTGGGAGATATTAGACTTCAAAATGGATTAATGAGATGAACTTCATAAATGAGGCTCAAGCACACATGCAGGAATGAATGCCAGGCACAGAGTGTAGGATTGCCCAGGCTTACACTGATTCTGTGCTAGGCAACCTTCAGTAGCTCCTCATGGAATCACACAAAGGGCTGCGAGAACAAATGCTCAGACAGGTGTTGGTAAACAAGGTACTGGGGATGGAGAGGCAAAAGATGATGAAGTCAAAGTGAAACAAATTTTCTCAAGTTTGAGAGTCACCAAACTTCTGGGAACTACAGTGGTAACATCTGCCTTTCTTTTTCCTTTTGGAAGACAAAGAAGGAGAATTTTCACGTGCAAATTGCATTCAGTTCAAACTGAGACTTGCACTTCTGTTATAAGCAATAGTGCAAAATACAGTGCAAAAGTGACTCAGTAAATACATCCACATTTGAAAAAATAACCTATGGAATGTTAAACACTTCTGTGTTAAATGCAAATGTGCTACTAGAAACATTCTTTACCTTTGCAGCCAAAATAATTTTTGTTTTCAAGAGCATAATAACCAGCTTCACAGGTGTTACAGAAATCTCCACACACATTAGATTTGCAATAGCAACGTCCAGTTTCCTACAAAGAAAATAATGTAATCAAAAATGTTTCAGCACCTTTTCCAGAGCTTCATTCTTTCAATACTTTGAATTCCCTGTAATTGTGAAGAATAAAAATTGCTCTAATCTCAACAAACAAGTATTATCCAGACATAACTTTTGTTATTCATCACATTTAATAAACAGATGAGAAAATCCCTATGTTTAAGATGATTAAAAACTTTTAGAGCTATGATGTCACTTGCCACTTTATGTGTAAAAGCAATTCTACTTTATGGTGTGTTATAATATTTTATCTTTATAGTAATTGTCGATTTAACGCCTTCCTTAGAATTTCACTTTACCTGCTGACATTCTCCAACTCCACTTAGTGTTCCACTCACATCGCACTGGCATGCTGCCCAGGTGAAAAAGAAAAAGAAAATCTGCATTTCATCTTTCCAAGATACACAGAAGGAAAACAACCACCACTACCACCCTTCCTCTGCAATTTTGAGTTGTAGTGCAACATGGGGGATTTTACTCTGGAAGGTTCAGAACAGCAAATGGGCACTGGCACAAGGAGAGAAGAAAAAGCAAAGGAGAAAGAATGAGGACTTGTGCGTATGTGCAATTGACTGATGTATTTTAAAGAATTCTAATTGTGTTTAACAAAAACAGTCGAGCTTGGATTTTGGATTGCTTTCTTTCTTAGAAACATTAAGATAATTGAAGCAAAACTATGTCTTCCACCTTGACTGGCAGTTCCTATTTTGCAGTGCTACTCTGGGACCAGCACAATTTCTCATATGAAATATAAATGAAGGAAATGTTGTGGGAATGAGCTATGCTGACCTAGAGGTTTAGTGACATCCAGTACTGACTTTGTGACTGAAATCAAAGAAGACTAATTATGTGAGAAGTGTGGACACCAAACTCTGAGGTGCTCAGACTGTTAAGTATTGAGAATCAAATATGTATGCACAAGCTAGGAGATAATAATAAATGAATAAGAACCTTCTTTCTCAAAACAATAAGCCAGATTCTGGTCTCAAGTGTTAAGTACAGAAATGCTGTAAAACTGCCATAAGGCCATACGAAGCATAAATCATTGCAAGTCAGAGAAAACTTGCTATCATATGCAATATCCTTTGCTATCATAGGTAATTAGGTGTCTAAATTAAATAATGTGGAAAACCATGCTCTTAACAAGTCACTGTGTAGCAAAGGCCGCAGCTAATAAAGATGATTTTCAAAAGAATATAGAACATTTAATTACCCAAAGAAACACGTCTTCAAACCATACCTGTACATCCCTCAGGGTTTTCTTCGGCCAGGTTCCAGTACAACGGTTTGCATTTACTACACGTAGGACCTTCAACATGCTGAAGACACTGACAGTAGCCCTAACAACAGAAATGAGTTAATATAAACTCATCTGCTTCACAGAAACACATAGTTTTTACTACTAAGAATAATCAAATATTAAGAGCAACTCAGGCAGCTTACTGACTTTCACAGAAGCATGGAAACTGAGGCAGATTCACACTCCTTAGATTTGTCTTCCTCATGCTATCAGCACAGGATTGTTTCAGACTGCTTATTTTTCCATATCTAATTATTCTAAATCTCCCAACAGTTGCACTTTCTAATTCTTTCATGGACTTGTTAGAACTGTTCTACGGCACTAACTGCTATGTAAAAACTTTAAAAATACAATTTTCCTTAAAAGTAATCATTAATTTTCATGGATTTTTCCCTCCCTTATTGCTCTCTTTTTCTTAGGAGGGCAGAGTAGAAAAGACAGTAGTAAAGCGAACCAACTCAGATGAAAAATGTTAACATTACCAGTAATTTTTTCAAATTATAGTAATGCCATACTAACTAGAAGTAGATATGATGTCCATTTCTTTCTGTAAAATTGATTTAGGCACAATTTTTCTTCTCTTCGTCATATTTTCTCCTATTCTCCACTTATAAATAATTGAAAAAATAATTATTAAAAACTAAAGCATATTTTTCTGAGGCAACAGTAACATTTTTTACTCCTATATGCATCTGTTCTTATGGACAAGCAGAGGCAAATACCACTGAATTCTGTTTTTCATAGCTTCTTTTTTCTATCCTTTTCTGTAAAGGAGTCATGGATGTCTTTCAGCAGTACTATTTGCTCAGATATATCAGCACTGTTCCCAGGGAGTAACTGGCTTACGTATGGTTAACTTAAAGAAAATGTGGAAAACACACACAGATGTATACATGAGCCTAACTCTTCCATCTGCCAGTCTTCACCACAACTCATACATATGGGTTATAACAGTTTCTGATCCTGACTTCTGATTTCTGATAGCATGCTACTAATAACTATCACAGCATTAAGAATGATAATAGCAGAATATCAGCAGTTACTAAGAATAATTTTTTCAAGAATAATTTGGTGCTAAAATGCTCTATATCAACCTAGAATCAGACATGCACAGGCACAAATGCATATCTGCATGTATATGTTATTATTCTAGAGCACCCAGTACATAAACAGTATGCATATTCCACATTTAAAATATATAAAAAGAACAACCACCATCACCCTCAAGCTGGAATTGCATTGATATGATCAAAGAGCAAAACACAAAGGTCATTTCCACTCTCACTCTGCAAATAAGCCTGTGTAATTCTTTCACAGTCGAAGATTAGGCTTCAGGCACTTAGGGAATGAAGTGAATGTGTTCAGCAAAGACCTAGACTGTACATGAACTGTTAACAAATACTGCTATCTGCAGTAATAGAATACTTACAGAATGAGAATCGATGCTACCTGAAGGGTTACATTCACTGTTGATTCCTTCATAAAATTTAAAAAACAAACAAAACATTAAAAGATCTTTTGAAAACAGCTGTGAAATACAGTAATGGAAAAGCACAATATAACATTCGCAACTTTCAAAGGGCTCTTTAATCCAGTCATCCTGGAGTGACTTAAATACTTAAAGACCACCAGAACCCTTTTATAATGGTTATTCAAATGTTTATTTAGCCTAGTTTAGACTGTTTGTTTCGGTATGCAAAGCAGTCACTTGGAAAAATATAGCACCAACCTACAACTGAGAGATATTTTCTTAGAATTACATACGGAATGATGAATGAACTCATCTAATATGCACTCCTTGTGACTCCCTGCGTGGCCCTCCCTTCCCACACTTCAGCGAGTTTACACAAAATTCCACAAAGCAGAACGTCCAGGAGAACCCCACAGTAAAAATGGGGGGTGATATGAATCAAATGGAGGATTTTCCATCTCAAGCATTACCTTCACAGTAGGGGAAACTGGGGGCTGCAGAAATACATCTGTCACACTGTCTCCCTGTAACGTTTGTTTGACACTCGCACTGCCCCGTTGTTGGCTCACAAATGCTGTGCCGGGAGCCGAGAGGAGAGCACTGACATGCTACAACACAGAACAATGTCAAAGATATTGGTAGGGTTCATCTTGTAGATACCAAGCAATAACTTTCAAAAACTCTGGTATTGTAGAGGTTTTGAACACTGCACAGAGTGTTCCTCATTTTTATTTGAAATTAATAATTCACAGGGTTATCACCTCTGTTGGTAGAAGTTTGAGATGGTCTGTTCCATCTTGACACTGTTTTCATCTTATTGGCAGAAATAAGTATAATTGATATGACAGAAAGAAGGGATGCCATCCAAAGGGACTTGGACAGGCTTGAAAAGTGAGCCCACATGAACTGAGTGAGGATCAACAAGGCCAAGTGCAAGGTGCTGCAATTGGGTTAGGGCAATCACAGACTGTGCACAAATCCCGAGAACTCATTGAGAGCAGTCCTGCCAACGAAGACTGGGAGGTCCTAGTGAACAAAAAGCAGGACATGAGCTGGCAGTGTGTGCCTGCAGCTTAGGAGACCAACAGCATCCTGGGCTGCATCAAAAGAGAAGTGGCCAGCAGGGTGAAGGAGGTGATTGTCCCCTTCTGCTTTGCCATTATAAGGCCCCATCTGGAGTACCGTATCCAGGCCTGGGGCCCCCAGCACAAGGAAGACATGAAGCTGTTGAATCAGGTCCAGAAGAGGGCCATGAAGAAGATTAGAGGGCTGGAGCATCTCTCCTATGAGGACAGGCTGAGGGAGCTGCTGGCCTTGCTCAGCTTGAAGAAAAGGCTCCAGGGACAACTCACTGTGGCCTTGCAGTATTAAATGTAGCTTATAAACAGGAGGGAAATCTACTTTTTACATGATCTGATAGCGATAGAACAAGGGGGAATGGTTTTAAGTAAGAAGAGTGAGATTTAGCTTAGATGTTAAGGTGATTTTTTTTAAAACTGAGAGTGTAGTGAGGCATTGAAACAGGATGCCAAGAGAAGCTGTGGTGCCCCATCCCTGGAGGTGCTTAAGGCCAGGTTGGATGGGGCCCTCGGCAGCCTGATCTAGTGGGTTGAAGCCCCCCCCCCCCCCCCAGGCAGGGGGTTAAAACTGGATGATCTTTAATATTCCTTCCAACCCAAGTCACTATATGGTATCTGGAACCATAATCTCTTTCCCACCATCTTTGTTCCATCTTGATTTTGACTTTGTTTTCTCAATCTTCCTACAGTTATGGAAAGAACAGGGCAAATTCTTCCCTGAATTCTAGACCTGCACTTAAAATAGAACAGCAAAATATAGAATATAGGTGCTCATTACATTTTTATATCTGAGGGCTGAGGAGGCCAGAAACAAACTTAAACTGTGTAACAATCTTACTGTTTCAAGCTCCTACATAACACACATATGGTAGTAAAGCCACAAAAATAAACAATACTACTGTAGCTCAGGAAACAAATTTTTTGCTCTGATACAATCTGAGGCTGAAAAGAATTATGACTACTATTTCAGTAATAGGCCTATCTCCTAAAAAGGAATAACAAACCTGTAGGATTATTTTTTGCTAAGACTACAGTGATTATCCTCATAATTCAGCTACTAATACGTTGCTCCTTTAGTATCAACACTTTTCACTTCTAGGACAGAAAAGTCCTATTCACAGTGTTTAGGTAGATTGTTGTTTTAACCACAGTGTCTGCAGGTTTCATAGTGTCTGTAAAAACATATGGTCTGGCCTTACCGATTAATTTACTTAGGCAGAAAAAAAATATTGATATTGTGGAAGATTTGCAGGGTCAAACCCTTCCAGATTAGTATTTACGGCACAGATTTATCACTTGTCAAGAACATATACTAATGCAATTAAAAGTTCACAGGACGATATATTAAATATTAGAAGGCCAAATCAGTTGAAATGAAGCTTATACTCTTGAAATTCAATGAGTCAGAACTCAAAAGTAAATACCCACTGCCTAGCCTAAGCTTTAGATTTTGTGTTTTAAAAGACAGATATAAATGCACCAAGGCCAAACACTTCTGTGCTTACATGAATCCATCTAGTACAGATAACAGGAACAGTAACGGTGTGCGAGAGAGGGTTACCAAAGTGTGTTTCTGCCTGGAAACTGGCTGGACCTTCAGTGTTCCTGTTGCCAGCTTTGGAAAGGAGGAAACTATCATGTTTCCATAGGTAGTTTTATATTGAATATATTTGAGAAAAAAAAAAAAAAAAGATTTCCCTCTCTACTGTATGGTAATGAGACAGCAACCCCACAGTAGAAAGAGGAAGGTCTGTTACTCACGCAGGCAGCTGGGATAGCTGTAATAACCTGGAGCACACTGGTCACATCTAAATCCAGCATAGTTAGTATGACACAGACACCGTCCTCGAGGATCACATGTATTGTCCAGTGCGCCAGTAGAGTCACAATTGCATTCTGCACAGATGAAAAAAAAAAAACAACTAAATAACCTGAGAGATGCATCTCTAAGTAAGTAGTTATTTAAAACAGAATTTGCCAAAAAAGCCACCTTTAAATGTCAAATAATCATGGGGAATCCAGACAAAATATAGTTTTACCACCAAATACAAACATCTTGAAATAAACGCTTATAATATAGTTGCCTCCTCAAACACTGATAATCATGTCCTTCCTGAAACTCTATGGTATGCAGTTTTTAGATCTATTATTCCTCAGAAAATATCTGTGTAAGGAACAAAAAACGTATCTTAAATCCAAAAGCAAAGTCACATGACAGAAGTACTCAACACCTTTAAAAAATAATCTCTGACAAAAAGCATCTACAAGGCTAGATGAGGTCTGATGCCTGAGAATAATCTTACTAGTATGATACAGGAGGCATACTGTAAGACTTAACAACTAGTTGGATGGGTGCTTCCCTTGTATTCATCACTGTTTTAGGCTAATAGTTCTATCACAGATAAAACCTATTATTTTATGGAAATGATGCTGGAATTTGCACAAGTGTACATTTTACAGGTACATGAATGGGAGCCCATCTACCCTATTGCTAAGGTCTTGCTAACCCAGTGGCAGTTAATCACTTGTATTATACAACTAACAGAAATGGCTGACTGACTGAAATATAAAACAAACACTGTTCAAGTACTATCTTTCTGTTCCATGTTCATATTCCTGGTTTCCCCTTTCAGTTCCTCCTTCTACTACAGCCAAGGATATCTGGCTTCGCTGTGTTTACTTCAAAGTAGAATGGAAAGACACAGGATTTGCTAGGAAGTTAGTGTAAGAAAAATATAAACAATGAAGCTTCCAAAAACATCACCACCACCACAGCTGTCTACTCTCAGCTGAACACTATATAATGTTTATCTCCTTATTAGTTTAAAAGAATTACTTGATTTTTGCTTCTATTGAACAGGATTGAATGCTACAGATTTCAAGAAGGCAAGATCAGAGAAGCCAGTTTTAGTTGCAGCAGGCAAGAAGCTATCAGAACTACCTCCCTTCACAATATGACAGCTCCGAGTAGGAGTATCAGGCTGGGCTGCTCACCTTCTACCACAGTCTACAGCATGCTGCATTAATTTAAATTTGACTAACAGCAGCTTATTTTAATAGAACAAGATGCAAACTGCAGCAGTTTTGAGTAATCCCACTGGCTGTGTTTTCAACTATTTTGCCTGCCTTCTACTATTTATTTTTCGTGCTCTCTTATTATTCCTCTTTTCGGTTTTTGTTGTTAAAAAATTGAACATATTCAATACGGATTTGATTTGCTTTAAGATTTCTACTTAGTTCAGTTCAAAGAAAAAGACTACAGTATTTCAAAGCCACTAAACAGGGTGCGCCAACACAAAACTTGATTTTACGTTTTTCATTTTTAAAAGCTAATCTACTCCAGACCATAAAGATAGAGCCATGTGGTATTGTTTTATTCCAACCATTGTGTTTGGTAACACAATGTAATACATCTTTGAGAGTGCTTACAGAATCCAGCTATCTATTGGACATAAACAAGCACACAAAGTCCAAAAAGAAGAAGACTGGCATAGTTATGAACTTGAAATAATAAGGAAGAAGGCGGCAAATCATGAGGTTCTATGTAAATCCCATACAGGAAATTATGCATCAAAACTCAGCAATATCTTACATTCTTTTTCAGTGTAAAATTCACTGATCACGCAATGGTTTGAGATGGAAGGGACCTTAAAGATCATCGATTTCCACTCCCCTGCTATTGCTGGGGGCGGGGATTATCAAGGATTACCAAGGATTAAGGGTCTCTCTCATTCACTGCAAAGGCAGACGAAACCTAGGGGCAGATAGGACTTGATGAACACACAGAAGTACTATGCTTTTCAACACTATACTCCTTCAGTATTGATCAATTTTCCTTTCATGTAAACAGTAGGCTAGTCCTTGACATCATATACGCTGGTGAAACCACGTGGAGATCATTCATGCTTCACATTTACATGTCCAAGGCCTGTTATATGATGTTAAAATGAGTAAGGAATCACCGTGAAGGGCAAAATGTCACTTTCAAATTTACAAAAGACATGTTGTGCAAGGAACTAAACAGATCCTCTGCAAAAGTAGATTAGCTCTCCACAGCTCTGCTGCTTTATTAATTTTTTCCATGCCAGTTCCTTGCCAGCAGTCAAGTATTTTCTGTTGCTCTAGGCCTCCACTTTTAAAACAGTTTTCATATCTTTTAGTTATTATTAAGACAGCTGTGCTAACTGAAGCTAAATCAGTCTGATCATGAGAAAAGCCTGCATAACTCCCTAGTACGGAAACAATGCCTGGAATTAGTGCCTAGAGAATGAAAATGCGTGAGGATTTCACTGTAAAGAAGAGGAGTGTCTTGCTCACTTACTGCTGTGAGTATGACTTCAACCCCTGCAAAAACAATACATTAAAAGCATTGCAGTTAGCCTGTTCAGGGGTCTGTTGGATTCTGTACATGCAGTCTGCAACCTTACCTTCACAGATAGGGAAAGAATGGTGGCCAGGCTGACAGCTGTCACACTGAAGTCCAACTACCCCTGAGCGACATAGACACCTTCCAAGAAAATCACAGACTTCAGGCTGGGTACCCACTGAGTTACATTCGCACACTGCAACCAAGAAAAGAATTTTCAGGCACAGTCTCTAGAGAGCTCTCTTCTTTCATCTTTCAAAAAAAAAAAAAAAGAAAAAGCCTGATGGTCAAAATCTTCTCCTCAGACTGTCAGATTTATTTTGTTTCTTATTAGATTTTATTGATTGCTCATCAGTAGGAATTAGTATTGAGGGAGACATTAATGAAAATCCATTAGAGAAAGAATCTGACTCAAAGCAACTATGGAGTTCGATGTCAGTGCAGAAGCACACTTAGTCTGTCCTCACTCATGGACAGACTCATCAATCCTAAGTGGTGAACCACTGAAAACCACTGAACCACTGAAAGCAGTTCCCCCTTTTCTAGGCTAAAATTAAACAATTTATGGTTTGGGATTTACAGTCTCAGGAGGGAAGGGTTAGTAAGACGTATAAGAAGGCAGTACAGATAATTAAAGTACTCTAAAAAAAGACAGTTCTCTGGTATTGATGTATCAAGCTGCCCCTTCTCATCAAAGTAAGGTTACAAACTAAAATTAAATAAAACAAAATAAAAGATAAGTAACAGAAATGCTTCAACTGGTATTCTAGATATCATCAGGCATACATTAACTGGAATCTAACGGCTGCATCATAAAATAGTCTGCAATCAATTAATAGAGGCATTTTTAGATAGGAATCACTCCTCATCACATTTTTCTTTTTTTTTTTTTACTTTCACAAGTTTTGGGAGAATTTCTTATAAACACATCTCCCTGTCAAAAGAATTTCATTTCTCAGTACAAAGTACAGATCTGTATTTTTGGATATGCCTGCTGAAAGGGAATGTCTTGGCTTACCCTGGCAGAAAGGGTAATGAAAATAGCCAGGTGCACAGGTATCACAGGAAAATCCCTCAAATCCAGTTCGACATCTGCACTGCCCAGTATTTCCATCACAATCACCACTGAGCACTCCTGCCCCGTGGCACTGGCACGCTGGAGAGAACATTGTAAAGAAAACATTTGCACTGTTACAAATCTTGGAATATTTCACTTGGAAGCCAAATGTTGGCATTTACACTGGAGATCCAGTTCCAAGCATAAAAGTGACAATGGAACTTACGCAGACACTGGGGGCCAAAATATCCTGCTTTGCAGCCACCTTCTAGTTAGAACAGGAACAAAAAGACAGAAAGGAACAGAAGTTAGCACATGAAAACGTGCAACTCGTACTTTTGCAGAGAAAATGATATCAGTATTTAGTAATTATTACTACTGAACTAATAAAACTATTTGTATTGATCCTTACACACAAATCTCATTAAAAAAAAACTAAATCATAATCACCAGCTTAGTCTGAGAGTACTAGTTCTTCAGATACAAAAATTTCCTTTTAGAGACACCCACCATTCCTATGCCTTCAGACTGAGATGCTACTGTTGAAAACGTAAATAGTTTTAAGACCTGTTTTCTCCTGCTTACTTTTCCTCATTTTATCATTGCAATTTTTTTCTTCTTCATTTTAAGCGTATGTAAGAGAATATGCAACAGAGCATACCTTAAGTCCTACATGATACACTTTTGATGCTACCCAGGGATGATAATTGTCTACACAAAACTAAAGCTCTGTGAGCTGTAATACTAACAGCAGACATTTTCAAGGGATTTAGAACTTGTAAAAGGATGTGCAATCTCTACCTATACCTGTTTTCTTTTTGTTTGGTTGGTTGGGGGTTTTTTGGGCAAATCTAGTAGAAAATTAAGTGGAATTATGTTGCTTTTAGGATATTACAAAATATTCTAATTTTTTTTTGATGTTTGTTTGTTTAAGTTATTAATCCTGAAGTATATCGCAAGTATTGATTTGATCTGGCACAGGCTGTGATGCCTTGGTACTGCACTATGATGACATACGCTAAAGAACCCACCGAGGCAATCATGTATGTATTTCAGACAGCTTCGGGGTGGGCTAAATAAGAAATACTTATCCCTCAGAAATTCAAGTTCTTTACTGCCAAAGGCAGTGTACAATTAGCCAGGTGTAAGAAGACAGCCCAGAAACAGAGGCCAGTTAGCCCTAAGAGATTTACACTGCAAAGCAGCTGACGAGTGGTACGTGTCAGAAAGCCTTGATGGATCTGTTCATGAGCATTTAACAAGATGGTCAGGCTCTTCTGCAGATGTTTGCCGGAGGGTTGCCCGACTTATTTTTGATCCATAACTTTTTGGAACTAACCCACTAAACTGTTTCTTATGAGCAAGACTATGTGATGAAATTCTGGTAAGAAAAAAGGCTCTTTGAGAGATAAATAGCAACACTGTCAAAACCACTGCATAAATCTTCCTGAAAGAACAAGCACTACTGAAATAATGAAAAACGATTAAATTGGGAAGATAAACAAAACACAAAGAACTTGCCTGTTATGTCACCAGCTATAGCATCTCTTGGATTTGGAGAAGTAAAAGGATAAACAGGAATATCTTTAAAACAAAAGAAACAATAAAGTACAGTTAAAAGAGATACGCTTGTTTCACTAAAAATCATGACAAATCATCAAGTTCTGTCCTATCGATACAAGGAGCACGATAATTACATGACTCTAGAAATCAATTACTGTTTTGTTCTCTTTCAGTTAAGAAAGGGCTAAGAAACTTTTAACTCCTGTTCTCCAAATCAGGTAAAAGTCTGTCCACAAAGAAATGCAGGAAAGGCCAAACATCCCTTGGAAATGCTACTACATTGCTTTCCTGCTCTCTCTCTTTTCATACAGAAAGCTTTCTTGTTCTTGACAGCATTATGAGAGCTATTTAGGGAACTATGTATTTATTTCAAAACTTTTATTTCGAGTTGAAAGTTCATCTCCTGCTATTTGCCATTATGACTCTGTACACGAAACGCCAGAATCTGTGACAAAATACTCCCACTGTTGCATTTTTAGAATCAGATGACAGAGTCATAAGCTTTTTTGCAGTAAACATAATTACGATGTTATATCATCTTCCTAAGGGGAAAGCATTTAATTTTCTCAATTGTCAATGCTTAGTTTTAATCTGTGTTAAAGTAAAAATCTAATTTTCAATTAATTAATGTCATTTGATTTCATTCTGCTACCATTTTCAGTAAACGGAGGCACTCAGCATTTGTGTGACATTATATTTTCTCATGTGTTTATTCCCTTTGGCTTTACAAACGTCTTTCCCTGAATCACTTAAATCTTAATCAAACCTGTAACCTTCCCTTCAACCATATTATCTGCACTTATCAGCAGTCCAGCAAAAGTATGAGAGCACTGCTGACAGCTTTATGCTCTGCCAGGAGGGCCCTTCCAACATTACACAGGTGGTAATTTACAACTACTTTAAATTATTTCTAGAATCTTCTGAGAGCCCACCAGCTTAGTTTATTAGGGTTGCAAGTTCCAAATCCTTTGAGGCCTTTGAGAACACAAAACCATTTTCTCCCTTCTCTCTCACTAGTAATAGTCTACTTTCTAGTTCAAGTGAGTTATTCATAATGACCCTGACACACGATAGAATGAATGGTCCAAGGGTCTTAGGACTGGAATTCATGACTCAGTGACAGAGAGATGTCTTACACGGATTCTGAGAATGCAATACAACCTATTTGATTTTCAGGGAACCATTGCTTCATAAGTAAACCAGACTCTCTTCAGTGTTATGACTACTGATTTCTCAGAAAATGCGAACATGAAAATCTGAAATGCCAGATGAATCAAACAGATGAGATAAATCAAGTGTAATGAAAACAGTTAGCTCTTTAAAGCACATTTAAAGTGCTAGAGAAGAGACATGTTTATCTGCATACTTACGGATACAAAATGGAAAACTATAGAATCCATCAGCACAGTGTTCACAGTTTTCTCCCTGGAAATTCCACTTGCAGAAACAGCGGCCTGATCCTTCCTCACAGCCCTCTGCACGCTCCAAATCACAAGGGCAAGCTAAGCAAGGATCAGAAATTCAGCACTTCTTAGAAATGAATTAATTTGCCTTCTGCAGCAGTGCAACATAGCATTCTAATGTTATTTACAGTTGTATTTCTTTATTTCAAGAATTAACATCTGCATGCTGTTTCATATTTCTCAAGTACTCTATATCACCAGTTAATCTTTACAATACCCCTTAGAGGTGAGATCTATGTTATTCTTTTAGTGTTTAACTTTTCTAATTCAGACGGCTGCACATTATTACTACACTGCACAGCATCTATTTTTTCTGTGGCTTCCGCTCAGTCTCTCTCCGAAGTCTAGGCTGAGCATCATGACCCATCCATCTTCCCTTACACATCACATGCAGCATTACAGTAGAACTTTCATCACTGTTTGCCCTCTCCTCTATATCAATACCCAAACACAACAAACCATAGCTTCCTCCTACTTGCCACAAAGCTCCATCAGCCTGTTTGTAATTCGGCTCTTCACTCTCATCTATGCTCAGCTCATCATTTTAAATGTCATATTAGCAATTATTCCATTGCACTATTTATTATAGGTGATTCAGCACTAGACAAAGCAGGAGCAACAATCCTTATAACCTTTTGAGTTATAAAATAAAATTTACAAGTGACCAAGAGCCAACAGATAACTTATATGTAAATAAGAGAGCCAAGAGAAGCAAAGTCATGAGGTTATGGGACAAAAGTGGCTTCTCAGAGGTCATGCCAGCTGTGGAGCGTGTAGTTGATCCTACCTCCTCAGCAGCCTTTTATGGCTTACTTCCTGCTATTGTCCTGCTGCTGGCCTGAAGCCACACATGTTGAGAACAACATCATTGAGGGGGACTAAAGCAACACAATATCATTTGCAGTTCTTTTCAAACATCTTTTGAACCCTTTTTTCCCCTCCCAAAAAGATGCATCCCCTGCACTTGCTATAGAAAAACAAACAAAAAAACCCCACAAAACCAAAACATCACCACCACTATGAGAAGATACTGAATACAGAAGACCTTACATATACAGCCATCAGGAGCTCTTGCTGGAACACCATAAGGACGATAGTAACCTTTTGCACACTTCTCACAGTTAACACCAGCTGTATTATGCTGTGCAAAATAAAACAGGAGGAGAATATGAACTAAAAAGGGGAACTTGGAAGGAGAATTAAGAAACAATAACATCCTTAACACTGTTCCAATACACAACTAAGAAAGATCATCTCAGGAAAAAGACAAAAAAAAGAAGTATTTATGCACTAAAGACAGCAATTGTCATTTGATGTTCCTCAACTACCTAAGCACAGAATCACACAGAATCACAGAATGGCCTGGGTTGGAAGGGACCTCAAGAATCATGAATCTCCAACCCCTCTGCCGGGCAGGGCCACCAATCTCCCCGTTTACTAGACCAGGTTGCCCAGGGCCTCATCCATCCTGGCCTTGAACACCTCCAGGGACGGGGCATCCACAACCTCTCTGGGCTGCCCGTTCCTGCATCTCACCACCCTCCTGGTAAAGAACTTCCCCCTAACATCCAACCTAAATCTTCCCTCTTTCTGTATTGCAGTGTTCTTACATAAAGTAGCCAAATTTTAACTTTAAATTATGAAAATGAGCTACTTAACAGAAAATAATTTCAATCTGGGAATAAAATTCCTCCATTTTACACTATCACTATTCATTTATTTTATACTGCTTTTTGTTTTGTTTTTTTTGCAACATGTACATCATACAGACAACTGCACGGAGTTTTCCTCATGCTATTATTTCTTATGAATACACTATCCAATATCAGCAACATCAAAATAAACCAAAACCTAATCAGTCCACATGAAACAAAGTCAAAATAGTTATTTCCATTAGAAAAATATGCGTCTCTGTAAATATGCTTTAGAAACACAGAAAAGTATCACACCTATTTTGAAATAGAGTAAAAATACAGAAATCTCAGCTGAAAAAAGTCCTGAGTAAATTGCAACTCCTGCAGTAAACCTCTCCCTTGTGGTGAAGGTGACAGGAGCATGCTCCAGTGATGGCATTCATAAGTTGAGCAATTAGGAGTCACAAAACACTGGTGGAGTCAGTCTCATGAGCAGGGGATGAGAAAATAGAGTAAACTTTGCTTTGGAGCAACCAAAGCAGCAGACATCTGCCCTCAGTCCCCTCATGCTTGTTAGTTCCTCCTCAGGGCATGTTGCAACATATGGCTGCAGAGACTTAATGGTGCAGCTGGCAGGGCAGTTGATGAGCAGGGCACTTTAGCACATTGCTATTGTGGTTGGTGTTCTCAGTTTGCTCAATAGTTCTACTTCTAGCTCTGCCAGATGCTTCCTCTAGCACCTTCACAGCTGAGCAACTGCTGATAAAGGCTAACAGTAGATTAGGGAAGGTGATCCTCACATCTCACAGTAGATGGAGATGCATCAGCTGTTGCAGCACATAGCGTGGCAAGACTCAGTAACACTACTTAAGACTGCAGAACTACTTGAAGATTGTGCAGCAGTGGACTCAACACATTGCAGGGAGTGTTCTTCAGAGATTCCTACCACCCACGGCACATTAGAGGCCTCATCCTGGACAGAGCTGCAGGTAGTGAATGCCACTCTCTGGGTCTGGTGACAAACCTGGGCACAGCTTGTCGATGAGGATCAGAAAACACACCAACATCACTGATACTGCAGTAGGTGTGTTACAGACTGCCTGAACAAGAAGGTGGAAGAAGCATTTTTTATGCAGTTAGAGAAGAATCTTGCAATCCCAGGCTTTGGTACTCAAAGATAATTTTAACCGCCCCAATGCAACAGGGAGTAAGCAATTCAGAAGTTAATTTTACTCTATCAAAGATAATTCTGGGATGCAAGGGCTTATGAACTTGAAGGAGAAGGTGCTCTGTTCAAGAGGACTCCCACTAACAAGGAAGAACTGGCAGAACAAGTGAAAACTGGGAGCAGCATTATGCAGTGATCATGAGACTGAATTTTAAGATCCCGAGACACGCAGGAAGGACCAAGAAGATAAATCTACCAGACAGCATGAACAAAAAAGCTCTGCACAGAAATGTCGACTGGAAGAAAAAGAACATTTCTTCTGCTCATGCTAGTAAAAAATAATTCCACTCTCTTCTGATTGCTTTTTAGACAACATTTGATTATACTGTGACAATAAGATGGAAAACACCCTTTACATTTCCCTAGACATCAACTGTTTTTTTCTCTTCTTATATACAGCCATAGTTTTGAATGCTCAGCATGGTAATAGATTCAAATCATTATGTGTAGGTTTCATAGGAGAGTAGGCTTAATGATAATTTTCCCTGATCATCATACTTCAGAAGACTCAACAACAAAAGGAAGACAGATTTTTAAATCTCTCTGGCTATATTTAACCCAGAAATCACAAACAATTACAAATTTGAATTGGAAGAAACCTCAGCAGGTCAGGTGATCCAACCTCACTCAAAGCACAGATAACTCTGAGATCAGATCAAGTTGCTTAGAGTTTTGTATGATCTTTCCTGATAGTAGTCATAGCAGTATAAAAGTTACTTAGGATGAGAAACATTTTTTTACAAGAATGTATTACTCATTAATGACAAAGTGTGAAGTCTCTGACTCCAAATTCACATTTGTTGGTCCAAGCTGGCCAAGCCTCTAAGGATGCTAAGGGTCTGAAGCATGCGACATGTAAGGAGAAACTGAGAAAAGGACATTGACTGGCTTGGAGAATATACGTTTAAGGACAGTACAGTGTCTAGTGGCAGTTTTCTATATCTAGGAGGAGGTTACAGAGAAGACAGAGCCACATCTTCTCAGACATGCGTTGCAAGACAGAAGCCAACTGCCACAAGATGCAGCTGGGGAAATTCCCACTGAACAGCAACAAAAATCTCTTTAACATAAGAGTATTTAAGTGCTGTAATAAATTACTCAGAGACTACGTAATCTCCATCCTTGGAAGTTTTCAGAACTGAACTGGACACTTTTTTATGCAAACTGGTATTACTTGCATCTATCCTTGGTTTGAGTGGAGCTCTAATCCAAATGACTTCCAGGGGTCCCTTCTACAATTCCATGTTTTTCTATACCAAAAACCTTCCTTCTTGATACCACCTATGTCCTCCTTTAGTCCTGATGATGAAGGAGAATTCTCTGCATTTTGCTTCAGTAAAGAAGCAGCTGGACTGCGTTGGTATTTTATTTAGGAAATTTTACTTCCCTTTATTAAGCAGAGAAATGGCAGACTTTGTAATAACAGGAAAGGGAATTTTTTGTAGTTAACTTAATAGTTTTATTGTGTGGCCTTATTTGACTCACATAGAACTGCGCATAAACATAATTTATGTATCATTATACATTGACAAGGAATGTTGTATGATGCAAATTATTTTCAGACACCTATTTCCCTACTCTGCGTACAAATAATAACAGTAGAGGAATGGAGCCATCTAAACTGCTCAGCCTCATAACTTACTATCAGTGCAGGCACAATAACACTATAGTACACCTTCTTCAAATAATAGTTACTTAAACGACCAAAATATTTTTACCTGGCAGTTAATGCAGACTCCTCCACCTTCATAATGCCCATGAATATTTAGGCTTTCTCGACGCTGATCAACATCAGCATCATAGTAGCAGTCAGTGGCATGTCCATGGCAATTGCAGGCTGGAAAAGCAATACTCCAAGTCAGCTTTCATTATCATGCTAGAATTCATAGAACCACAGAATCACCATGATTGGAAAAGACTCCCAAGATCATCCAGTCCAACCATCCACCTACCACCAATATTTCCCACTAAACCACGTCCCTCAGTACAACATCCAAATATTTCTTGAACACTACCAGTGATGGTGACTCCACAACCTCCGAGGGCAACTCTTTCCAGCACCAAAACACTCCTTCAGAGAAGAAATTTTTCCTAACATCCAACCTGAACCTCCCCTGGAGCAATTTGAGGCCATTCCCTCTAGTCCTACTGCTAGTTACATGGGAGTAGAGGCTGACCCCCACCTCACCACAACCTCCTTTCAGGCCACTGTAGAGAGCGATAAGGTCTCCCCTGAGTCTCCTCTTCTCCAGACTGAACAATCCCAGCTCCCTCAGCCACTCCTTATCAGACCTGTGCTCCGGACCCCTCACAGCTTTGTTGCCCTTCTCTGAACACATGCCAGGGCCTCAATGTCTTTCTTATAGTGAGGGGCCCAAATCTGAACATAGTATTCAAGGAGTGGCTTCACTAGTGCTGAGTACAGGGTGATGATCACCTCGTTGCTGCTGTTAGCAATGCTATTTCTGATACAAGCCAGAATGTCATTGGCCTTGTTCACCTGGGCATGCTGCTGGTTCACGTTCAGCTGAATGTTGACCAACAACTACAGGTTCATTTCTTCTGCACAGTCTTCCAGCCACTCTGCCCCAAGCCTGTAGCATTGCCTGGGGTTGTTGTAACCAAAGTGCAGGACCCAGCATTTGGTCTTGTTGAATTTCATCCCATTGGCCTCAGCCCAGCTACCCAGCCTGTCCAGACCCCCTGCAGGGCCTTCCTGCCTCCAAACAGATCGACACTTCTCCCCATGTTAGTGTCATCTACACATTTACTGAAGGTGCACTCAATGCCCTTACCCAGATCATCAACAAAGATACTGAACAAGACAGGCCTCAGTACTGACTTCCTGGGGAATACCACTCATGACTGGTCACCAGATAGATTTAACTCCATTCACCACCAATATAGCAGAGGTGAAGAAGACAACTAGATTATTTACATATACATACACTCATATGATTTGTAGTACTCCCTAGAGCACATATTTACCTATCACCAATTGGATATTCATGCTAGAAATATGGGAAGATCATTTAGACATGAGGAAGACATTCTGCTAGGCTTATTGGAGGAAAAAATAGTTGTACCATCTCAAAACTATATATTTATGCATAAAAGCAGAACTAGAAATCTCCAGAAGAATGGCCTCAGCAGTTTTGAAAAGATATGAAAAACATGTTCAAATGCTTATTCTGTTTTTCCATTTCCAAAAATACATCTGGGTTGAAGCTGTATTCACTATGTATTTATTTCAAATAAACAGTTACAGATAAGTTATACATATTTAAATAAAAAGATATACACAAAAGGAACTCAAATAGCCATAAATAAAGAGATATCAATAAACTTAGCTATGTATTTATCCAGCTGCTGCTCTCTTAGTAGAGAAGTTTTAAGTATAAATTCATTCTACTGCTTGAGAATTTTGGACTCAAAAAGATGTACTGTCTGAAAAAGCATGGTATAAAGAACAGTAACAGGTAATAATAATAAATTGCTATGTTAAAAAGAACAGAATTGGGTGACTGAGAAAATGAATTTTCCCCAGTTTATGGTTGCTTACAGTCTCAGCTGTGATAAATTTTACTTTGGGTACTACGTGGTTAGTTCATCTCCTGTATTTTCCTTTTTATTAAGCCAAGTAAAGGTAACAGTTGAACTCACAGAGAATATGTACATTCCAGTCCATCTCTGAATAATTGTTCTGTTACACTTTTTATTCCTTCTAACAGATGTTTATATTGTAGTACTCAGAAGAGACTGAAAGAGATATATCTGAGAGACTTTGCTTGCGGGCACCTCAGTGTCACTTGCAGATGCCCTGGCTTAGGAAAATCACCTACTGAAAACATCTCAGATGCTTCCAGTGATATGCTTGCAGTGTTGCATATGCATCAACTGGCTTTACCAATCTCCTTACATCAAGGTGGGAAACCTAAAGCTAGAAAATCCCCTACTGTTTTACCTTTGGGCAAAAGGCCAAGCAATACAAATTCCAGGACCAGCCCAGTATTCATGACAGGCTTGCAGAAGAGAGTTAAGATGAAAAATAGCTCTTTGCTTTGAATAGATCCTACAAGTACAGTTTGAGTAAAGAAAATGTATCTAATTTACAATAGATCTGCTATATTTAACTCATAATTTAGTCATCATGGAAGATTTTAGTCAGAATTAATCTCTTAACTTTGATGCCTTCATTCATGGAAAGCTCTGTCTTCACTGAAACATTCCAGAACTGTAATACAATTATGAGTAAGAACAAACCATAACAGTAAACGAGCAGAACAAATCAAAAGCAGGACCACGGTTTTAACACAAACTTATCTTATTTCCTTTTTTTTTTTCTTGCAGGAACAACAGGAAATTTTTTGAAAGAACCCAGAAAGCAAAAAAGGCTTCCAGAAGCATCTGGATGCTAGGTAAGCTTTAATTACAAATGCTAAGCACTTCAAGAGAACCTTCCTAGGAGCTCCCCAAGTTATGACTTTATAAAGCGATGGACTCTTCACACTTGGGAAAATCCTCCCTTCACCTGGACTAGGGGATAAGACAATCTGGAAAAAAAAATGGATTCCTAGAAGTACTTCAAAACAAAACAAAACGGTGAGAACTCTGGCCCTAATTCATGATGAGGGAAGAATTTCCTTATAATGTAATCCTACCAAATACTATTCAAATTACCTAGTACAACTGGGAGCACAACTCTTGGAAAACCAATTTTCCAAGCACTGTGTGATCATGCAGACAAAGCTGGGAAACTGAATCATTCTCTGCATCTCCTCTAGGCCTTTATGTCTTAATAGCTTTGGACAAGGAAGCCTTTTCATAGAAACTGTCAGAAGCAGAGCTGAGGAGAATCATCAGATTCCTTCATGGTCTGCTGCCAGGAACCAGATAGGTCAAGCCTAGGTTCCCTGGCTGGGTTTTGACAAATAAGATGTTGATTGAAGATACTAAGTCAGCAAATGAAAGAAGTGATCACACAGGAGGGGAAAAAAAAAAAAAAAGGAAAAAAAAGATTGCTGGAAGGAATTAAAAGGAATGAAGATAGGATGCTTTTTTCGCCCTCAGCCCAACTGCCAGACAAAATGAGGATCTGTGCACAGAAATGAACATTTTCCTTTCTCTACACTGTAAACAAAAGCTCTTTCTAGCCAAATCCTCTGTGAGCTACATACAGCTCACAAGTATGCCTGTTAACACCGATGAGAAATAATTTGGCCAAAGCAACATTTTATCTGGCAGGTGAACATAAGCCCCTTCTATCTCACAAAGCACTTTCTTACAACTTTAAGCCATTTGGTGGCCCACACTGTTCTAGGAAACTTATAGAGACTGGCCCTACCTCTTCGGGTTCCCACCAATCTTTCAGCTCCCCCAAAGGAATCTTGGGCTCCTGGGAAGTTAAGGAAGCTGTTTTAATTCCTTCATTACCAGCTTCCAAAAGAGGCCTGCACCTGGCCAACATTCTCAACAAATCACCTGGAAGTGCTAGAAGCAATCCATTCTAACAAGTGTATTTTTTTCAGAGGCAGTTAGAAGCTAAGCTGTTTTGGCTCTGAATCTTGCAGGTGAACTTTTATAAACTCATTCCTTCAAGGACGTGACATTATTTATGCTCTTTGTCTATCTCTTCCTGGCAGAAAGTATTTTTCTTTCAAAGAGGGGAATTCAAATGAGGTTTCAAATATTGTCCAAAAAATTGAGTCCCAACATGCCTATCTCTGATCAAACGTTTTAATAATCTTTTTCTTTTTTCCTCCTCTCAAAACTCCAAGTACTGCAATTTTGATTCAACAAGCAGTCTCTTTATTCCTCAAACTAATTATAGAGGTACATCTATTTGGCTTTCAGATAAGCCTCCCCTGCTAACGGTTTGTACCCACTAGCTACACTAACCTTAGGAAAGGCAGACAAGTTAAATAACTTAGGCCAGCCGCCAGGGAAACCAGAGGCCACCAAGACATTTGCTAAGAACAGAACATGCACAGAGATGGCTAGCACTGTACCACAGCCACTGTTTCCTGATCAAAAAGATGCACAACACTCATGCCTGACATTACATACCCCTCAAGGAAAAGACAGTTCGTGTGGTCACTCTCACACTTGTATATTTTCTTTAACGAAAGGATTAAACACATGGAAGATGGAAGAAAGACCAAGGGGCTTCTCCAGCTTGACTATTCAGTCTGTGGGTCTAAAGCACTTCAAACTCTTTAACAAAGAGCACAGAAAGAAAGATATGTGCAGAGGGGACTCCTCAGCAGGAACATCTCTGTGACCGTTTGCATCAGGTCAGCTAGGGGCAACTGCTGGCTTGAGAAAGGAGCGCAACCCAGACCCCTGTCAGTGTTAAAATGGCAGGAAGCTCAGAGTAGACTGCTTATGAGCCCAAGACAAGCAAGGCAGAAGAACTGCACTGATTTATGGGTAATGTGTAACGCTGCCAATGCAGGACTCCACTGCTGAAAGGATTTTCAGACACGTTTCATGGTTTGTAAATTTAGGATTCTTTGGAGAGATGACATTTTGCACTGGTTTCTGAAAGAGTGAGCATGCTCAATTCCCAAAGGACAGATTTCCTTCTAAAAAACTGTTTTATGAAGGCATATATAAAAGTCTCTCTCATAATATTAAAGATATAGTAGCTACAATGACAAGAACAATGAATAACTCAGATCCTCTTCCCAACAAAAGACAGCAAAGACTGCATCATTATTTCTTACAATTCCCACCCATAAACTCTCACTAAATACTTCAGTGTTACATAAAGGGGACTGCATCTTGCCATACTTCACTAAGTACTTCTTATTCCCTCCAAAAACAAGAATACATGCCACGTAGGTAAACCTACAGAGTCACCTCTGTTGAGAGTACACAAAAACTAGAAGTCACAGCAAGAGTTCTCCCTTGACACATCAAGTTAGAGTGACCTGTAGAGCTAAGCATGCAGTTTCTCTCTCTCTCTCTTCTGAAAACAAAGACCTTTGGCTGCAAGGAGGCAAGTTTCAAAGCTGTACAAGATGCATATAATCTCTGCTCTGCTAGGGAACACCCATGGTTTGTCAGCACAGTGACGTCTAGGTGGAGATATTGATTTAACATACTACAGGATCGTTTCCACTTTTCTTATGCAATATTCTCACATGTATGATGATATTCATTGTTTAACAAGGAGAAAAAAACACAAATAACGTTCACTGCATCATTTAGTCCTTATTGCTGTGTGGAAAGAATTTTCTCAGTACAGAAAAAAAGGTGTCAAAACCTACTGTGTGCTAGGTACTCACCATGGCTAATTCCTACCCACTCAAAGTCCCTTTTAAACAAACTTATTTTTGACTACTCACGTTCACATATATTTATGTTCCCAGCTGTCGCAGGTTGCCACTGTTTCTGATTATATCCAGGGCAGCAGTGGTCACAGGTTTCCCCACAAGTGTTATGCTGGCATTCACAATGAAACCTGCAGAATGAAAGTCACTTAATTTACTGAAGTTGGATTTTATTTTTTCTTAATCTTTTTGCAGTCCAAGATTTACACATATTGTGAAAAGCTTATGTTCTGTCCTTTTGTGTACAGAATTCAAATAGTAATACTAGAACATAGTAGAACTTGCCTGTAATTATTCATGACTGGTTACTTTAATTATACGATTATGGGCTTGTTAGCATAAATGAGTTATAGAGAACATGTATCACTGGATTCAATAGACTGGATTAAGAAATTTTATTCTAGAATATTAAATCAAGCTAACAGATAATAGCTTAGGATGTACCCTATTTTAGCTTCATTCCAAGGCTCAGGCATGTTGACCTACAGTATATCAAAACATTTATCCCTTTTCTATGCATGCCTTCATCGTTTTTCAGTTATGCTTTGTTTACAATTACTGTCTTTATTAAACCATGCTAAGAAGTCCATCTTGTTACATTTAAAGTAGCTCATACTATTCATCAAGAAAACACAAACCATATTTATTTTGATTTAGCTGAATAGCATCCATAAGTGCAGGCTCTTATTATGAGCTAGGTCTTATTATTATGCATAGCAACTGAGTCCTAGGAGTAACAAATAGACCCTGAGACTGGAAAGGCATTTCTCAATTATCTGGGGCAAATACCTTGGTTATTAGCCTAATAACCAAGGGACAATATAATTTTAGAGTGTGATCATTCTATTCTGGTAGATTTCACACTTTCTGTACTTACTTTTCCCCAGCATAGGCATCTGAAAATAAAGTACTCATTTGCCAGTTATTCTTCAGTGGAAAGCAATTTAAATTATTACACTATATTGATAGTTTATTTAAATGCCACCATGGATAAAAGCAACAGCTATTTTAAACTAGGCTCTTAAAATGTGTTTTGGAAAGCCTGATTATTCACAGCCATTTTCCTAGAGCAGATGAAACACAAAGCCCTAATCTAGCTCCTTGTGAAATCAATATGTAAATCATAAAATTCACAGGGAAAGGGAACTTTCCTATAGCTTATAGATAAGTGAATTACTAGTTGTTATCCCCTTCTAATTCAAGCTCACTCATAGAAAAGTACATTTATAAATGAAGATATAGTAACATAATATACCCATTCTTTGACATAAGTATAGTTCTGCTGCTAAATGACTGAAATAACATTTTGTTTGCTAACTGCTCATGTATGTAACAATAAAAACACTTCTTAAACAATTAAAAGACTGTAAAGATAATTGTAAAATATCCCAGATTTACTGCAGCTGCAGAATAACTGCTTTTACAACTATTATTTTAAACAAATATTATTTAGAGCCAGATATCCAATGGACAAATAGTCATCAGTCTCAAGTTCTACTCCTACAAAACATTCAAGCAGAAGAATGAGGACATTTCTACTAACTTTATGGCTGTTCTCATTAATAAATTAAGAATACAATATTGAAAGTCATGTTTTACTTTTATACATATTTTTGTAGTCAGTACACTCAAAGGAAGTGCCATTTCACCATCAACAACACAAAAGCTCCTAGCAACCTGACCTAGCTGTAGATGTCCCTGTTCACTGTAGGGGATGTGGGCTAGATGACCTCTAAAGGTCTCTTCCAACTCAGACAATTCTATGGTTCTAAGAGAAGGGTATAATGCATTCAGTTTCTGTTTTTATTTTTCCAAGTAACTGTCAAAACCATTAGATCTTGTCTGATCTCCATACTGTTCCAGTGTGTTCACTTTGTTCATAAGTTGGCCTTCTAATTTCTCCTGTTGGGAGATGATATCAAGCCATGTTTTCCAAAAAGAACAAAAGGTTCCTAATGAATTATTAAATCTTATTTCAGATAAAAAGAAAATCTAATACTTATTATCCTCTACTTAGCTCTTGTGAGGCCCCATCTGGAGTACTGTGTCCAGGCCTGGGGCCACCAGCACAAGAAAGGCATGGAACTCTTGGAGTGAGTCCAGAGGAGGGCCACTAAGATGATCAGAGGGCTGAAGCACTTCTCCTATGAAGAAAGATTGAGAGACCTGGGCTTGTTTAGCTTGGAGAAGAGATGTCTCCAGGGATACCTCATTGTGGCCTTCCAGTAATTGAAGGGAGCGTATAAACAGGAGGGGGAACAGTTGTTTATGAGGGTGGATAGTGATAGGACAAGGGGGAATGGTTTTAAACTGAGACAGGGGAGGTTTAGGTTAGATAGTAAGAGGAAGTTTTTCACTCAGAGGCCCGGGAACAGGTTGCCCAAGGAGGCTGTGGATGCCCCATCCCTGGAGGCATTCGAGGCCAGGCTGGATGTGGCTCTGGGCAGCCTGGTCTGGTGGTTGGCGACCCTGCACATAGCAGGGGGGTTGAAACTGCATGATCACTGTGGTCCTTTTCAACCCAGGCCAATCTATGATTCTATGATATTTCATATAGAATAGTTCTTGACATGTTTTCACATCAATTATTAGCACATTCTAATTTTTTTAATATAATGAAAATGTACATTTGGTAGTAAAAAAGGCCATTTGAAGACATTTGCTGACATTAAATTAACGTCATGCTCTGTTTACTTACTGGTATTGGTTTTCAGCACTTTTCGCATTACATACTTCCGCATGGCCATGGCAAACACATCGACCACCAATACTGATGTCTTTTATACTGTAGTAATACTATGGAACAAGCAGAGTTATATTCTTGTATTATGGTATAAATATCAACATCAGTTATTTCTACATTGTTAAATCTTGCTTATCAGAATTTTAAAGGCATGATTTTACAAAGAAGCAAAGCCAAGCAGTTATTAGTCAAATCTGTATTGATGTTATGACTCAGTGTGTGTTCCAGCAAATGAAAGTCAATGCCCACAGGGTGCCTGATAGCAACAGAATACATTTGCAGGTTTGTGCAGCTCACAACAAATGCATACTGCTGTAGCCTTCCACTTTCCAGCAGCTACACGACCATCAGTACCTGAGCACAAAGCTTGCTCAAAGCCAGCTTGAGGATGGAGAATTAAAATACAGTCACAGCATCAGTTTTTGAGACCTTGGTCTGGTCAGCAAATAAGACACGCTTGTGTGAGCAGCACTGTTTTGTCCATTCAGTCATACATGGTCACTAAACACTAGAAACAGATCGAGATCACTTCCTCAACACAAGTCACTGTGACTCAAGCTAGATTTGAAATTGTGACCTGAAATCAAACCACTTTGTAACTCATCCTAATGCCTTTCAGGCATCCAGGCAACAGAAGATAAAAATTTAATAAGTTCAACTCATTGAAAACCTCATTAGCATATAATATCAATAGTAACTACTGTACATATTTTTTGTACCTCAGAAGTTATTTACTTAGTGTACCAAGCAGAACAGAGAGCTGGTTGTAATTTTTGATCTCTGAGTACCTCCAGAAGAAATTAAAGGGACAATTTTAACGCCACTAGAGGATTAAAAGGGTCAAAACATTTTGCAGTTTCATCTCCTGTGCTCTCCCATCTGCAATATAGCCCCTGTAAAAGGCTATAAGCTCCACTGCAGGTGGAGTTGGCTGGCACAGAAAGAAGCCTCTCCAAGGCTGAGAGCTTTTTCAACTCCCTCTCTGGCTTCCATAAAGCTACTTTATTCCAAGCAGGTGAACAGTGGACTGGAAATAAGATCTGCATTATTTTTCTGAACAATCTATTCAAATATACAGGTTAGTTTCTAACTGTGCCTACCATTTTCAGATTGTAAATATAATCTGTGCTTTCAGT
The DNA here is from genome assembly GCF_016699485.2 of Gallus gallus. Classification (NCBI taxonomy): domain Eukaryota; kingdom Metazoa; phylum Chordata; class Aves; order Galliformes; family Phasianidae; genus Gallus; species Gallus gallus. The sequence continues at coordinate 102,757,172 of NC_052533.1, read as the reverse complement.
GCCTTCAGCACAGCTAGAAATGACTACTGTGACTCTTGTAATCATACTTCACTGTTTTTCTATAGAGTAAGATTTTTCACAACCAGGTCTACAGTTACGTGCAGCTTAGCAGAGCTATACTGTACTACTAAACAGTGGTTGTACTGTTACTGCTTAGTAATAAATCATATTAGTAACAGGCCAAAACAATTAATAGGTCACAGCATAGACATAAAACATACCCCATAAAATTCAGTGTGCCATGAATTTAAACCATTAATGGAAGTCGGGCAGTTACTTGGACAGGAGAAGAGAACTCGTCTGGTTTTCATCTGTTTCTCTAGTAAGTTGAACACTCAGACTTTTCTTAGTAATATTAACTCTTTCCTAGACTTTGAAGGTTTCCAAAATAAGAATCTGTGCTCTCTTCCAGCAATTCAGTATAACACTCAATGTTCTATTCATTTGTCCTACATCCCATGGCCATAACATCAAAAGTACCCTACATTAAGTCTATGCTGCTTGCCGGGTAAATACTGCATTTACATTTGCCTGTAAGCAACAACTTAAAATTTACTTAAGACAATAAAGGTACTTAATATGAATGCTATCAAGAAACTGGAACACTTTAGTTACTTCTGGTGCAGAAACCCACACACATGCTCAGTGCCTCACCCCAGGGTTTCCTCCAATTGTTACCGAGTCTTCATTTTAAATAAAGAGGTTAAGAACAACAATATATCATGAAGTTTACAATCTCTCTACTATATGAATTTCCATGCATTGTTCCCTTAAGGGATTTCCTTACATGGGAGCAGGACTTTGGCTGTCTAGCCCTAGGGGATAGCCCCAAATCCACTGAAAACTCCTATGCATCTCGAATAATTTGTGTACAAATAGTAACTTTTGAATAGGCCCTTTGACTCCTGCTCCTTCAGAAACTCAGGTACTATTTCCTGAAAATCTCTTTGAATAAATAAGGGAAAGCAATGTAAAATAAAGCTGATGAGATCTATCTCCTCAGCTCTGTGAAAGACAGTTCACAAGATTTCTGGATTGGCTCCTAACAGTTCCAGTGATGCACCCAATTTCTTTTAACATTTGAAACCAGGGAAAGAAGATAGTCTGTTAAAAATCATTACTTCCCCTCTCTAACCCTGTGGTATCTCAGCCACCTTCTTACCTCAAATGGACCTGAAGAAAATAAAGGGATTTACAGATGGGTCACTGCAAATTTTGATTTTTTCAGTGTTGCAAACTTTAAAAACATAAATATTGAATACAGCTCTGTGAAAACAGTACTTACTCTGCGGGTTACAGTAGGGTCTCGTTGAGCTTTTGATATCAAGTGGCCAAGAAGTGTATTAGTTCTGAGAAAATGAAGGCGGATGTTTGTTGCTTTTGTGAATTCCCGAAGACCAGGGGAATAAGTGAAGTTTTTTGCTCCTGGGCGGCCATTTACCAAAGAGACTACAATCTAACAAGAAAAGTAAGCATATTTTTATTAAAACTTATCAGCTGCAAGTATCAGTACTGGGCACAGATCCAAGTTCTGAGTAATAACAGAACCAAAAGGTTTACTATTGTTTCTGAGCACATTTGCAACTGCACATTTCACACTGAAATCAAGACATAAAAGGCACCAGGAAAAAAAACGTGTCTTGGACTCTCCTGAATTCTCATTGCTTGTATCACACTGCCTTAATGGTGAACCCACAACAGTGGGTACACAGAAAGAACACAATTTGACAGGAAAAAAAAATAGGAACAGCTACATATAGTTATATTAACAGTTGATAGTGTCAGTGGAAGTTTTGCCTGAATGAAAACACCAGATTTTGGCTCTTTCCCAAAGCACATTTATTTTTGGGTTAAGGCACAAACATTCCTGGAAAATATTATTGTTACCAGGTCCAATGCCTAAGAGCACATTAACAGTCTTCTAGAGGAAAGTACATGGTGTTACTTTAGAAAATCCTTTCATATGAAAGCAGGTTTATCTGACTTTCCAAACAGGTGCTCCAGCACTTCTTTATTTTTGAAAAAATTGATGCCAGCAGCCTAGCAATCATGATTCTATATTAAATTAGCAATCCAGGGTGCACGTAGACCTCCGAGTAAGAGGTCTGTCTATAAACAGCCAGACAACAGATTTCTAGTTTCAATCTAGCAACACCTGCAATAATCTGAAGCATGCGTTAGAGATGGCACCAGCAATGTTCATTACATAAATTGTTCTTGTAAAAATTTTACAGTTACATTAGTAGGCAATTTCTACCTTAAAGTACATCTCCAGATTCATATGCACAAAACTTTGGACAACTCTGGAGTGGTTTAGATGTGTATTCTAACTGCATAAGACATAAAACAAGAACATCAGCAAAAGAGTGAACAGTACAGCCAGGAGTTTAGCCTCAATTCAGTTCACACAAGCCACATTTCTGCTTAGCAAGGAACAGCAACTAAACTCAAAGCAACACTTTTGCAAGCTCATGTAGTGTATTATTTAAAAAAAAAATGTAGTATTTTACATATCTTTTTCTTAAATAGTTACTTATTCTTGAATGGTCTACAGCATTTGGTGCCATGAGGAATTCATATGCAGTAAGTTAATTCACACGCAGAAACTACATAGAAAATGCAGTCAGTATCTTCAAATGCATATTCCTGAAGAGAGTTAACCTAAAATGTAATAAGGAATCCACACAGGCAGCCCTGCCCACTGGTGTAAGTTGGAAAAAATCAGCTCATCCCCCCAAAATTTCACCAGCTACTTAAATTCATGGTTATGGATTTATTAATTTAGTTTCAAGCAGTAATAACCAAAAAGTTACTTTATGTTCTATGTTTTTGTTGTAACTGCAAACTTCTAAAACTGTTCACTTCCACCATCACGTCATTTCTCTAAAAGCACTTACCTCCCCATTTTCAAGAGGCACAATGCGAGAATACTCTGTAGTGCAAATGACATCGCTATCCCTCCTCACGGGAACATTTGCTTCCTTTCCAAAGCGTTCCAAACAATCTGCTTTGGAGTCTGGTCAAATCAGAGTTATTTTTATATATGAAAATATACACTATTGTTCTAATTTGAATTAACAAAGAAATTTTATGTGAAAGCACAGAGAATTTCTTCCCCCAATTAAAGAGAAACAAAGACCGATTTCTTCACTTAGCGCATAAAAAATGAAAATTCCTAAATATAAAATGTGAGGGCGATGAGACACTGGAACAGGTTGCCCAGTGAGGTTGTGGATGCCCCCTCCCTGGAAGCACTCCAGGCCAGGCTGGATGGGGCTTTGAGAAACCTGGTCTAGAGGGAGGTGTCCCTGTCTATAGCAGAGGGGTTGGAGCTAGGTGATCTTAAAGGTCCCTTCCAACCCAAACCATTCTATGATTCTATGATAAAACTTCTCGTAGTAAGTCATTCAGTGGTTCTTGACAAGACACTGCACAATCTTTCTAATATAATCACAGAAAAGTTTATCTACTCCAAGATTTCATGCTCATGTATCACAGAATCATAAAGGTTGGAAAAGACCACTAAAATCTACTCCAGCCAACAATCCATTGTCACAATGCCCACTAAACCATGTCCCTTTGATTTTTGCAAGGAATTCTTTAGTCCAGTGGGATGAAGGACACTGCAGCTCTGATACACTAAAGGGCAAGATAAGCAGTGCAAAACAAAAAATCCCAACAGACTGACAAACACTGACATGTTGAGTTACAGTTTTAAAATATTATGCTCAATTTTAATTACACTCTTGTGACTCATCTATCATCTATAACCAAGATAAACATTTTTGACATCAGCTGCCTCCACTATAGCTGAAACATTCAGCAAAATACATGACCTGATTTTCCTGCTACTGGGCAAATGATTAAAGAAACCTGCCTACAAAAAAGCAGCAATGCAAGAATTTATACTTACGAGCAAAATACTGCCAGGGAGTGTAAGTTCTTCCAAAGTCCACTGATCTTTCTAAGATCCAGAGATCTGGACGAGGGGAATTTGCAAACTTGATAAGAATATAGGCAACATGGAAGAGCTGGTAACAGAACATACAGAAGTATTATCAGAAGCTTTTTGAACACCACAGAAGTACCGCAGTACTAAAACTAATGCCAGTAAATCCCTTTTCTGTTGTGTACAGTGAGAAAGTTATCCTCTGCTGTTTCATTCCCATTGAAATAATAGACCAGATTCTCAGCTGGTATTCTGTAAGTATTTATATAAATCCTCCTCAACTGGCAATGTGCTCCAATACGTTAAGAAAGCCGCAGTAGGACTGCGCTATATGCCATCTGTTACATTTCAGAGTGGTTCTGTTCAACATCTGACTGATTGCTTGGGTGTGTTAAGGGTATAGTACTTAGCCTTGAAAAATTAGCATCTCAATTCACTGAGATAAAATACTTTCACAGAATCCTGGCACATTCTCTCTGCTTGCTGCATTCCAGACATGTAACTGTGCTTGTAGTCAAGGAACATCACATTAGTCAAAATGCACACACTCTTTACACTGGTACTCCTTTGGCTGTATTTGATAATAATCCAAGTCACCTGTTCCCTCATTACAAGGATATTTCTAGATAATTTTGCCACTTTTTAAGCAGCAAAAGCAAGTCTCTGCAGAGTTTCATGTGTATCAAATATAACAGGAGAGATTTTTATGACTGGCAGATCTTCCATGTTCTGAAACTGCTCAGAATGTGTCCCAAGCTTCCCAAGGCCAAGCACTCAATACATACGAGGGACATACACCACAAAGGCAGAAAGCTCCCAGACATTAGAGCAAATATGGATGTGACATGAAATCTTACTCTACGTCAGATTTACTTAGATCATTAGACTTCAAACTACAAACATGTACAAGCTCCCAATCACAAATGGGGACTGCTATCTGTTGCCATTGCCTGGCCCATTCAGCTGCCAGTTAGGACCAATTCAGCAGTTCTCACAGCAGTCAGGGCCACCAAAAGCCAGATGCAAATGGTCTGTAACAAAATGGAGCAGAAATCTTTGTCCCTATCCAGTACTATACATGATTTACTAAGTAATGGTATCAAGTAAATGAAGTGGCAGTCATTCTGTTGACAAAACCAGTCTTTTTCCCAGAGCTAGACGTGGTGACTACACAGGTGGAATAATGTTCTCAGATTACTGACTGAAAGTCCCCAAGCCAGATGTCAGAAACAGCTTAATACTTTGAAGACTGTGCCAAAATTTGCTCCTATTGAGTTTCTGCTACTCAGCCAAAGTAACTTTCAGTACTTGGCAGCCAAGTTTAAGAGTAGGGATTTTGGCATACAGATCTTACATGCCATCCAGTATGGCCATTCGGGGTGAAACTGGGTATCCTCACATAGAAGGGACACAGTTATGTAATTCCGTAAAGAAAACAGGTTTATGTTCTCACTTTTGGACAATGGGATCTCTCAAAGCTAGGTCTGCACTGGGCAGGCAACTGCTTATCCATTAGTATTCTCACTTCCCCTATGCTTTAATGTCTTTAGGAATTCCATCCTCACATGCTCTGTCAAGGATGGAGGACATTCTGCATGTTCATCAAATCAGATTTCATCACAACAAGTGATTTAGAAAGCTTGTGGGGACACGAAGCATACAAAAAGGCAGGCTGTGTCCTCCAGTATGCTGCTATTTGTAGCCATGTATTAAATCACTACAACAATGACCTTCTACCTACTCTCCAAAAAAGCTGGCGGCACCTGCCTCAGCCTGTCACACAGCTATTGTATTCTTTCCTTCAGATGCTACTCAAAGTGCTGATGCAGCCCATCTCATCTCGTAACAGGTGATGCCTTCTGTAAGTGCAAGCAAAGTAATAGCAGTAAATTCTATTTCCACTGGAATTCTTCACTGCTGAAAAACTGAATTATGACAAATGCTCACTTACATATCAGCGTTACCCAAGACTTTAACATTTCAAACACATCTAAATAGAACAGTGGTCGACATGATTGCACACAGTAGTCTTCTATGTAACACAGCTGGATTAGCGCATGGTGCTCTTCAAACACCTGTGTGACAACTGCTATTCAGCTGTGGAATTCACAGAATCACAGAATTGTAGGGGTTGGAAGGGACCTCTAGAGATCAAGTCCAACTCCCCTGCAAATTGGAATTGGCTCAAGCCTATGACTGCTCCATGCATGTGAAGCTGAAGTACTGTCTAACGTGTGTTAGATCAGGAGCCCACTCTTCTACCAGCTCCGCCAGACCTTGAAGAACCGTCTCACAGAACCAGATTTTGCAGGCTTCCACACAAACCACAGAAGAACAAAGCAAAGTACAGCAACTTCAAGTTACTCATGCACATGGGAACCTTCAGATCATGTGAGGCTCCCCCAGCATCCCATAGTTTGAAATGCTGCTTGGGTTTGTACAACCACATTCAGAAAGAGAGACAGGTTTTTAGGAGAGTTAAGAAATGCAACAAAGCAGTAAAAATGACTGCTCTCTTGGTACAAGCATATCACAGCACTTGTCTGCATCAAAATAAATAAATAAAGTGGAAAAATAAAAAAATTCAAGATGTGGCTTAATCAAAATTCTGATCATTTTCTCATCTGAATAAATAAATAAATAAATAGAAACAGCACTTTGTTTCCAGTAGCAGAATTGTTCCAGTTTGAAAATACATGCTTGAAAGAGGATGCATTCCTGTAAATTTCCCCATGCCGTATCCAGTTGTAAACTATCAGCACAGATTAAATCCCGGATTGCCAACAAATGGAATTTAACCAGCTCCATATTGATGTGACATTTTCCTGTTTGCTCAGGTTTTTTTCAGATTTGAAATGTTCTTGTAGGCAGTAGCCTTGAAAATTCACTAAAGGAAAACTGACAACATTAAAAAAAAAAAGCAAAACGTCTTCCTCATCTGAGAACAGAAATGATAAATTCATCACTAAGAACTACCACAAAGAGAGAAATATTTCCATAGATGATCTTGTAGGTTACTGTAAGACTCTTAAAAGAGCTCATTTAAATTGAGAACCACACCACCGCAACTGTAATGATACAACGTTAGCGATCTCTAATGACATGCGTATTATTTATGTTAACAAAATAGAAAATTCCCTATAGCATATTCTATCCTCAGGGGAATTCTAAAAAAAAGTATAATAAAATTCATAAAAATTTTGTCTCTATTTTATCCTTAAAATGTTAAACAATTCTCTAAATAGAGGAATTCCCAAGACTTGTTTGATTCTTGACGTATATTTGCAAATGCAAGAAAGTCAGATGTGCATATACAAAATTACAGAATATTTTTCCCCACCCTCCACCATAAACTCAAGCCAGAATACTAAGATACTGAAATGACTTGTTCATTAAGTGCTGTACATAAACTAGTACAAAACAAAGACACACTCTGTTCTGTGCAATTCTGCTGTGTGCTTCACATGTAGAAAGGGATCATTCTCCATTTTCGGTTCATGGAGAATAACAATTTCTGGTGTGGTAATAAGAAAACTGAGGTCAGATACACTATCTGAGGCAACCTGAAGGTTTTGGGATATGTTTTAAAGAGATACCACAACAGTTCCTCCTCATATAATCCAAATGTTAGAAGAATGGTGAACAGCTATTTCCAGAAGGAGCGTATTTCCTCAGACAGCATTAGCAGGTATATCTACACCACCAAAATTACCTCAGTGTAATATGACTGTTCTTCTAGCTTCTGATATGACGCTATTGTGGCTGGCATCACACATTACCCAGAAGACAGTGAGACTCCTACACTGATAGATGACTGCAAACTATGTCCTTTAACAGCAAAGGCGTGATCTTACTGTACTTGCTGTGTAAACTAGAAAAGCAAGTGAGAAAGTGGTAGAAATTTGATGATCATTCAGTGGACAAAACACTCAGATGTGGGCCAGTGCAGGAGTGGGATTTTAAGGAAGCATGAATTGCTCTTACCTCACAAACAAGTTATCATTTATGCAACTGTTCCAAAACATTCCTCAGTACCACTGATTTCACAGGATTGGCACGTGCATGCTCAAAAGTTTCTTACTGTAATGAAGCATTAAGGTCTCAAGCACTGATTTTTCTCAAGGACCAATTGATAAAAATAACAATACATTTAAATGAAGTAGAAATCCTATGTATTATTGATCCAACTGAAACTTTGTTGTCACAAAGAGGTCAGCACCCCCTTTATTTGTATCCTCTCAACAGGACTTGAGGCACTCTTATGGATCCAGAGACTTACTCATCGCTCCTAACAATCGATATTTAGTGATCTCTAACCATGGATCTTACAGATGAAATTGTAATTCAAATACGTCAAGCAGAGAGAGCAGAGACAGCCTTTTTGGCAGGCATCTGGAAAAGTAGCTACTGTAGAGGTGCAGAAAAAAGCCCGCATGGATAGTATCTATGGATAGAAAGGCATTAGACTGACTGAATGTGTTCCATACAGCTTAATGACATACATGTATATGCAGCAGTGCTAACGTTGCAGAAACAATGACAGTGACTGGAGAAGCTCACATTGCACAACACACAGAAGCCATTCCCTACACGTCAGACTCACCGTCTTGGGTACAGAAGCCATAAATAAGCAGAGGACTTCCAACACTGTTCACTTAGAACGGGGCATGTTGTATTCATATCACTTCTTCATTCAGCCAGTCATCGATGCTTAGAAGCTATGCTCTTATTTAGTTATCTAAGTTCGTGCCTGTGAACATGCCTCACTGAAGATGCTAACTCCTCTCTCTCACAGTCAGTGTGCAGGATCAAAAGGGAGAATCACTCCACATTTCACAGGCAGTATTCTGGGAGGAACGCTTTTGGAAATGAAAGGGTAGTCCATTGTCCAGGTTCAATCTGTCCTAGGTCTTTTTGCCAAGACTGCAGGCAAATACATCAACGATTGTCAGTTATAATCCTGAAATTTCTCATGCAGCCATTTTTCCATTGGGAATTGGACAAAGACCAGCTCAATGCTCATAATTATTTCTTACATATGGCCTATTTCTTCACAGAACACTGAAGCTATTCATTTGGGAGTTCATTTATATAGTTCAGACCTCAGTTGTTCAGGAGATAAACATCCCCTTATGAAAGCTACAATCCAAAGTACAAAGAACACAGAAGTACTGTCAGCACTGGAAGAAAACATGGGGAACCAGGGTTGAAGGCTATCAACAGAGGTTCTGCTTTTACTATGTTGAGTTGAAAGTGAGGTAAGGACAACACATCACAGATCAAAGTAACATGGAGATGGACCACAAGAACGGAGATGGCAGAAGCTAAAGTACAGACATTGAGGGAAGTGAAATCAGTAAATGGGAACAAATTTCTTTGTAACTGGATGCTGAAAAACCAGAGAAAGGTAGTATCAGGAAATCTAGGAGGAGCTATCCTTCAAGTATGTGTCTGTAGATTCTGAAAATTAATTCTCTCAACGCCAATATATGCATTATTGTAAACATAAAAATAATAATAAACCGAGCCATTCAACCTGTCTTTTAATTAAAGCTTTAAGAAAACAACATATAGTCTATTTCTTAAAACATAGCGCATAAGCAAGAAAGGGTTTTTTAGGGTGACTAAATCTTTCAACTCTGCTTAGGAGTCCCTTGTATTGGGACAGAGGAATAAATGGAGCATCCGTTATCTGGATCTAGTTTCAGGATCATCTTTTATATACTACTGCCAGTAGTCAAGTACAATGAATGCATTGACTACTTTTGGAGGCACAGTTCAGCACAGCTTACCCTGATAAATCTCCCACCATCCTGATAGCTTCTCCTGAGAAGGGCCTACAGGACACTATATTTTACAGAATGGTTGTTAAATTAACTGTAACTTCAGATCCATTTTAAGAAATAGCGTCAGAGCATTAATAAGTTAAGAATAATTATTTTAATAAACGCAGTCACTGACTAATATTCCCAACAACAAATATTCTTTGTCAAGCTACACACAGATGATTACTATAAAACAACAACTAAATCCATAAGAAATATCTACCATGTTAGAGCAACTCAGAATATACATACAACTGTGAGAGGTTTTCACAAATTGTTTACATGCTTCAACTGGAAGATGACAAAAACATGACGCGCTCTACAGGCCACACCACAAATCTGAGATCCGTTTCAGTTTCCTTTCCTCCCTACAGAAAGTACTATTTTGTACACTATATTCCATTTCGTGCCTTCAATTTACAATAGTACCTAATTAATAACATCACTACAAAAAAAATAGATTTAACATAGTACTGCAGAAGGCCTCACTGAGTCTTAAGTCTCTCAGGGCCATATTATTGCCACAAAAAGCACAGTAAAAAAAATTACAGATAACTAAAAACAATGATAAAAAATCATGGACAGCACTTTATAAAGATTAACAGTTAGACATTCATTCTGCACCACACACTATAACGCAATCCAGAAACTTCACCTTCTACTTCTGAACATAAGAGTTCAGAAAAAAAAACACCTGGGGGAGTATTGGTGTAATATTTGCTAGGCATTAAGAAAGCCAAAAACAAGAGCACACCTGCTACAGTCAGGCAATCCAAAGTGTCACAGGAACTGCAACTAAGTTCACTCACATTACTGAAAAGTTTAAAATGAGTTGACAACTATGTTGGGAAGATCTAGATCAATTAAAGGAATATGTGAGTCTTCATTTGACCCAAATATTTTAAACAAGTGAGGAACAGCCAAAGCATAAGTAAGTATCTAAACTGAGACATTGCCTCAGGGATCAACATTGTAATTATAATTCAGAAGGTCTGTGATTGATTAGAATTGTAACTGTAGTACAGCAAGTCAGAAAGGGAAGTAAAGCAGGGCTTCAGGTTTTTTGCTTTTTCCTCTTATTACCAGGAACAACAAAGTGAGCAACCTTATAAGATTTAAGATCCTGAAGGAGCTTTGACTGTCAAAATCCCCCCCCCCCCCCAGTCCTTCTAAAACAGGGACAGCAGCAGGTGGGTACTCTAACACCATTTTAATAAACTTTCAACTATTCAATTAAATATTCTCTTCAGAATACTAGCAAAAGGCTCCACTGGGACTCCACGCTCAGTCTTAAGGATATAATGGCAGGAACACAGCAAATTAAAAGTCTTGTGATGTTGCTCTAAGCTCCACTTCCTCTAATTGTGATTGTTTGATAACAAACTTACAACTCAGTCATTGCTTTTCTGCATGCATATGTACTTTCCTCTTTGCCATATTTTGGACATGCATAAACATGCAAAAATACTTCTATATTTTGTCTTCAGAAAAAGGTGACATTAAAAGAAAGAACACACTATCAGTGAGTAAAACCACATTTCTAATACCTTTCTGGTATTACAGCATGTAGTTCTGCAAGGCATTTAGGCGCACGTTTGACTTTAAGCACATTAATTTTACCTTAAATAAAAAGAAAAATTGCACTCTAAAAGTATCTGTCTGCCTGTCAATGTCAACTGCATAGAAAGTCTGCGAGATTAACAGAGTACGTTAATCTTAATTAAGATTAACAGAGTCTGCAAGATCAACATAGAAACCTGAAATAAGGTAAGAAGAGTTGAGGTCTCAGTATTTACCTATTCGCTTGAGTAGACTTTGTCACAGTATTTACTTTTCCTCTTTATTATTAGTTATGTGCACTACAGCATGAACTTGGAATGGGAGAATACTAAGCAAAATGTCAAAAGTAAATCTCAAGATCAAACAGATTCTGAGATCAAGGTTTAACTGACTGAACACAGATATGAAAATGTCTGGGAAGTGAAAAACAAACAAACCATATGAGCCCTGCTAAATCCTCATCCATCCACCAAATAAAGTTATCCCTTCCTGATCACAAGACCTGAAATCATTTTGACCTTAGTCTTCTGTTTCCCTTGTTTCCTCACAAGGGAGTTTGGTGTCACCATTCCAAGAGGTACCAGAGTAAAGAGAAATACAGTCTTTACTGCTGAGAAATCCTTTAATAACTACTAGAATTTCAGCACGTAGTTGGTCTCTAATTAGTCCCACAAGAAAAGGGCACTCAGTCAACATCCTTACCCTGAAGGAAAGCAATTTCTCAGAAGTTTACTCAACCCATAAAAGATTAAGTGACTGTCAGCAGCTCCTCCAAAGAATCTAACAAATGTTCAGAAGGAACAGTGGTTTGGATCAGTTTAGAACAGTTTCATGGGTGCTAAATAATGTTCTGATGATGACACTCAAGTGGTGGTTGCAAATATGAAGGACTACACAGCAAAACAATTTACAGACTCTAGGCCGCAACCTAATTCTATGTTTTGCAAAGACCATGATGCGCACAAGCAGCTCAGAAGGAAAGGTCTGCTCTACTGGGAGGCGATTGTCCATCCATGCCTATTTCTAGCACCCTGCTCTGCATTTAGCATCTCTACTGAAAGACACACTTCTCTACAATTTACTTGGGGACAGTGACCAAGTAGCTCCCTTCCTGGGAGCACAAAGTGTCAGGGGATGCTATACTCCTCAACAGTGCATTTTACCAGAAAGAGCAACGTGACTCAGAGATCAGACCGAGGTGTGCTAGGCCAGTGAGGATACTCTGGCATAAAAATGTATCCGTTTATACATGACTCCCTCCCAGTTCTAGAAGAGGCAAAATGGTTTGCAGCTGAATCCCCAACCAAGTAGCAGCAATGCCTCACAGAGAATTTTTTTCCTTTGTTTTTCTCCTCTTGCTATTAACTAAATTGAAAGCCAATTTTAAAATAATAATAATAATGATAATGGTCCTATATATCATGAGTATCAGTAAATAGTTACTACTGACCAAAAAATAATTATATTTAGACGCATATATATTGTAGCCCCCAATATATATTTATAGCCACATATTTTCAGTTGGTGTAAAACTGCAGAGCACAACTAATTTCCTTGGACCAGTGCACAATTAAGGCAGCTGAGAATCCAGCCCTATGGCTTAAAAGCTACATTTACAGCTCTAGAGGCTTTACTGTGAGCTATTTGCCTACCAGCTGCTTAAGAAATACAGGTGTTCATGTTACTGTCACCATTCTATTTCCTACTACACTGTTTTTGCTGTTTCCACCTTTTTAAGCCATGTTATCAATATTTTTCTGTCTACCTTGAAGATCCTGCTGGATGACAGAGGAAACTGAAGGATCCCTGAGGCAAAAGCAGACTCCAAACATCATTCTCAAATTGTGTATATGCAAAGGATCATGAAATCTCTCTCTTTATGGACTCATGAAAAGGAATAATTTGGAATGTAAGGCAGAGCCCCAGTTTCACCCGGCCAATCCCCTCAGAATAACAAGTTTCAATGTCTCTTCATGATAGCATAGAGTCATTGAATCAGGGTGATGCCTGTGGCAAGAATCTACATTATTATAATCACTCTAATAAAGTTAAGTTGGTAAAAAAAAAAAAAAAAAAAAAAAGTGAGAACATAAACCAGATGAAAATGTATGGTACTGGAAGTTAAAATCATTTGTTCAAACATCCCTCCCAACTGCATAGCTTTTATGTAGATGCAAGAAATGATCATACCTTAAACAACAGCTCACGCACTCACCTGTCCCAGATCTAAAGTGACATTGACTTCATTGTACTTTAAGCCCTTAGAAAGAGGAGGACTTTGCCACCAGCGCTCCGTTCCATCAATGGCGTTAGTGATTGGGTGAGCTTTACTGGGATCACCAGCATTGCAGTAGTCACAGAACTGTCCCTGAAACACAGAAAATTAAAGAGGTTGTCTCAGTCAAGATTGTACACGCTGCAGATGTGTGCTGTTGTTCACTGAGGTTCTGAATTGGAGCTGTGCCTAAAAATTGAGTTAAATCTTGCTTCTCTTTCAATATAGTGTACTTGTACAATGATTTCTCTTGCAATTAAAACCTCACATTTATACCTGGAAACACAGACTGAAATTTCAGAAATCTCTTTAAGGAAAAGACAATAAACCTTTTATTTTATTAATACATTCACTGATACTTTGCTGAAATGATCTGTATTACCTTTGCAGGCACTTCCACAGGAATGTAATGAAACAAAGACACTTACAGCTGGGATAACACCAACATAAAATTTACCCTCAGTTCTCCTAAGAGACTGTGAAACAACGAAGTATGTACGTGGACCAGTAGTAACAAACCCATAAAAAAAATTATCTACAACCTGTGAATGTGTAAATTTGCAGTTATAATTTTATAGCATAAATATATATATATATATCCGTGTTATTATAATACATTCTAAAACTGAAACTTGGAGAAATATACATCCATGGAAAATGATTACACAGAGCGTTCCCTTTAAGGACGATGAAAGAATGCCATTGTATCTTCATTTGCCAAAGTTACCACACAATTTTTAATCCACAATTAAGGCCACACTCCGGATATGCCCTGATAATCTCTCTTTGGTAGTTTCTAAAGCTCTTTATACTGTTCCATACAATAATGATGAATAAACTTCAGGAAACTTAATTTTAATTTGGCATCTTAGCTTGTCCCATAGCAGTATTTTTATCTTCAAGAAAGTGCATTGTACAGTCTACTAAGATTAGTGCTGAGGAATCAAAATTAGTTATTAAGGAATCTTTTCACTGTCCAATTCACATCTTCTTCTACTCACTGGGTGTAGATAATTGATGCAGGAGAAACTGTGCCAGGCACAGATCCTTGTAGAACCCCAATAGAAAAAAATGGCGTTTTCATTAAATGCTACAATCCCCTTAATTTACTTCAGCCAGACAGTTGCTTAGACCATTCAGTCTGTGATGTGCTGACAGTGTTTTGGCTTTGTGTTTTAACTAAGGTAGTATGTCACATTTGAACCTTTTCCTTTTCTAACTAAATAGATTTTTAACAAGATGTGACACCTTATTGTTCTTTCCACAACCTTTGTTGTCTAGCCTTAAATGCATACCTGCCTTGGAAGTATTAACACAGTTCCATACAACTGTCACTGTTTTGTTTGCCACTGCTGTCACACTGATCAGTGCAAATTAACTAGAGAGGTCGCACTTGTCCACTAACACAGGAATGAGAGCAGTAGTTCTGTCCTAATCCTGCTCTTCTGGCAAGCTCAGAATATGACAGTGGTGCCAAAAGACACAACCACCATACGCTGATTAGTTGATCTGACTCATTAATCTTGAGAATTCCTTATAGTACTTGAAGGGAGCTTATAAACAGGAGGGAAATCAAATTTTAACTTAGTCTAATATTGATAGGACAAGTGGTAATGGTTTTAAACTAAAAGAGGGGAGATTCAGTTTAGATGTTAGGAAGAAATTCTTCACTCAGAGGTTGGTGAGGCGCTGGCACAGCTGCCCAGAGAAGCTGTGGTGCCCCATCCCTGGAGGCGCTCAAGGCCAGGTTGGATGGGGCCCTGGGCAGCTGAGCTGCTGGGTGGCAGCCCTGCCCATGGCACGGGGCGGGACTGGGTGGGCTTTGAGGTCCCTTCCAACCCCAGCCTGTATGCACGTAGGCTAACTATGGCAATCAAGTTGTAACACATTTCTCCTCTAACCGTTAGAGAAGCTTTGGATGGTTTTTGTACAAACAACTATAGTATGCCAGGACATTATGGGATTCTAACATAGTTGACGCCACATAGGCTGTGCTAGCTACACGTAACACTGCCAGCTTCTTCAGTGAGGCCAAAGAACATTGTGTCACAATCCGCAAAAGCAATACACTGAGAAATGAATCCAGGCACCAAAAACAGCAGTTGCCACCACATGAGAGCATCTTTATCATTCAGATTTTCTGACAAATGCACACTTGGAGTTCTGATACAGGTAGTAGAACACCACAGGCCTCTCCTAAACAGTTTCACAGCACGCATGAAACATCACCTTTACTTCACATTCACACTGATCTGGCTGGAAATACACAGGAAACAGTTGCTGCCATGGCAGTTCCAGCCTTGTTCCAGCCACAGCCTCAAGAAAGGCTGAATGAAAAGAAAACAGTGAGGAGTATTCAATGCCAGCGTTACATTTACATACATCTACTCTGTATTTCAGTATACCAGAACACTTGATCTGAACTCAAGATACTATTTTTTTTTTCTTTTCTTTTTGGACACATAATTCAAAGCATTTCATTGCAACAACCGGAGTTTCAGTTATTTAAAGTACATTCCAGCAAACTCTGCCAACAAGACATAAAGAAAAAGAATTAATGATTGGGCTGAACAGCCTTCCCCACTCCCCCTTGGCAGTACCTGCAGACACGCTCCCCCAGCCCGCCTGCCACAGGACACATCTTGATCCAGCAGCCTGGAGCCTGGGCACCCAGCCACTGCTTGAATTTGGCTGCAATTCACCAGCCAGGCAGGTGTACATCTGCTGGTGACCATGTTACCCTCTTCCCCTCAGTTCTCCTGCATGGAGGAGAGAAAGGAAACTGCATAAAGCAGTTTGCCGAAATGCTGAAAATGATGAAAAAGTCTCATCTGCATATAATAAAAAGCTACAATGATGAAGGATTTGTTCACAAATTAATACCTAGAGGAGCTGTGCTCACTGGCAGGGCAGGACAGGTATGCAACTAACTTTAACTCACACCCGCACACCGCTGTGGACAGATCTGCAGGCAAAGCCAGGCATGTCATGTATCTGCCAGAGCTGCTGAAACATTTTGCACTGCAGCACATTTGTTCACTCAGCACTGTTCTTATTAAGCTATTGTCCCTCTTGCCAACACACTAAATGAAAGAGAGACACTGCTTTCCTCAGTGTACATGCAGCACTGCCTCACAAGCCTCAGACTACACCTGGTGGCTGAATTAAGCTGCACCTGAAGGAACCGCACACCTGAAGGGCTTCCAACAGCCTCTTAATGCTCTTTCAGGATTTGCTGGGGATGATGAGCTCCACTAGGGAATACAATAAATCATATAAGGAACATATAAAGAACCAAAAGACAAGAAGAAAAGAGACCAATGCAAGTACTTGAAAGGAACTTATAAGCAGGTGAGGGATTGACTTTTTATGTTGTCTAATAGCGATAGGACAAGGGGGAATGGCTTTAAACTAAAAGAGGGGAGACTTCAGTTAGATGTTAGGAAGAAATTTTTCACTGAGAGGATGGTGAGGCACTGGAACAGGTTTCCCAGAGAAGCTGTGGGTGTCCCATCCCTGGAGGCACTCAAAGCCAGGTTGAATGGGGCCCTGGGCAGCTAAGCTACTGGGTGGCAGCCCTGCCCGTGGCAGGGGGTGGGACTGACTGGGCTTTAAGGTCCCTTCCAACCTAGGGCATTCTATAATTCTGTGAGAAGCAGCAGAAGCGAAGCTGAGCTGCTCTTTTTGCCTTATTTTAATTGCTTGTGTTAGTACCACAACATAGCTGTCTCTTCCTTTGATAGAGAGGAAGATCCCTCTCCTCACCTTCTTTCTGACTTCCCTGCTCATAGGTACAGCAGCCACCATCCATCTTTGGACAGACTCCAGATGTGAGTGACTCAGGTGCACAGCATGGCTTCAGCCTGAGACTGTCACAGCAGCTGCTAGACCCATCTCTGCCACCATATATGAAAGCCGCCAGGCTCTTAAGAAACAACACATGCAAATGCTTATGCTGATCTAAATCTTTCAACTTAAGCTCAGTTTCTGCAACGCTTTAATGTGCTTCTGTCCAATTTTCCACCAGTAAAAAAACAACATCTGAGACTCTCATATTTACAGTGGCTTTGAACTCGAGAAGTGGAGGGGACTGATAATATGCACGTTGTGCTGCTATCGCATTTTCCATGGCTGGATTTCCCTGGCCTGGGGAAGGAATTTTCCAAGTTTTCTCAAACCAAAACTACAGAAGTATTCATGTGCTGTACCTCAGTAGGGCTTTGTTAGAACTGCAGAGCGATGCAGCTGTATTCACATTCACACAGCAGGCTCCCAGCAGCACCAACAGTCCTCCAGGGAATGGAATCAGCCCTGACCCATAACTGCCCTCTAACCCAGGGCCCGCAATGCAAATGTTTAACAAGAGGAACTCCCGTCCTCTCACTCTCTTCCTACAAACAGCAAACTCTCATTTTCAGTGGGATGCGAGTACATAAAGGGAATAATAACAAAAATAATCACGTCACAAACAGCAGACCAAGCAGTTTCCCCATCATTGCAACCTCAGCTCAAGTATTTACTACCTGCAGCCCAGCTTTGCTAATAGGAAAACTGTGTTTCTCAGCCTGAAAGCACCTCAAAGCACTCAGCTTTTTGTGAGAGGGCATTCTGCAGACGCAAGGTAAAAATGGAAGAGCTCTGAGAGGGCTGAGGCAAGTCCCGGTTAGGAGTTCTGACAGAGCCGATAGAAAACATCAGCCCACCACAAAGCTGACCTGCTGCTCGCTGCCTGCCCTCCCACAGGCACACTCACGCAAGGAGCGTTACCACAGGAAAAATACATCTCCATTAACGCCTCTGGAGGAGTTCTGTCCCTCTGCAGGTGCAACCTGCCCTCACCCCTGCCCGTCCACACCCGTTACCTGTATGGCTCTCCCCAGCGGGGCTGCGGCCGGCCCCCCCACCAGCTTGCAGTACAGCTCCGGCCGCCCGCCGCCCTCCTCCTCCCCACAGGTAGCGGTCGCCGAGATGCCGGCCGTCTCGGCCAGGTTGAAGTACGGCGGGTGGAGGCTGAGTCCGAGGGAGCCGGGGGGCTCCGTCTGCGCAGGGCACAGGGAGAAGAGCGGCGGGAGCAGAGCCCACAGGAGCCGGCAGCCCGGCGCTGGGGTACCATGGGCAAAGCGACCCGGCGCCGCAGCCATCCTGCGCCAGGCTCTGCCCTCGCCTCCCCCGGGGCGGCCGTATAGCTGAGGCGGGCGGAGGCCGGGGCTGCCCGGCTGCGGTGTGTGGGGCGGGGAGAGGCGCGAACACACCCCCGCTGAGGCGAGGCGGCCGCGGGGTGTGCGGAGCTCCCCGGTAGGAAGTGAGGGCTCGGCGTAGCAGCGGCTGCCAGGGCGGGGGAAAGGGTTTCTGGGCTGGTGGGGTTGTCCCAGGTGCGGACCCCGCAGCCATGCTGAGGTGATCCTTCCCCTCCTGGGGAAACGTATCGCTAACGGAGCTCAGACACATCTCCGAGCATCCCACTCGCACAAGCCATGGCCTGTCCCACATAAAAGTAAGGTTTTCCAGGCTTTCTCCTACGGTTTCACTCAAGGTGTGTGCTGCTCCTGTCTGCAGGCCTTCGGGAAGGCACCTTGCCATCTCATTTAAGGTATTTGGCACAGGTTTTAGAAAACAAAGTCGGGGAAGGAAAAAGGGGCTAAAAAACAAGCCATTCCCATCAGCTTCACCACACTGCTATCCTCTTTCAAACTCATTCACATTCCCTCCCCCCTGCACAGTCACACATCCCCTGCTCAGCTTTCTTAATAAAATTCATAGGATTCAGGCACAAAGACACACATACCTCCAATATTTTAATAGTGATTCATGTGAGTAGCAAAGGATTTCATAACTCGTGAAGGCTATGCTACATGCCACACAGCACTAGCAAGGGAGATCTATTTCAGGAAGCACCAACCACAAGCTATTGATTTTGTCTGCAAGCAAATATCACCACCTCTTGCCCTGTGTCACTACAGCTTTAGCGTGCCGTGGAAACATCTGTGGGAAGCAATTTTTCTGTCAATAGGAAAAGCCAGCTTTTCCTATGGAGGACAGAATAAATATTGCATACTTCCGCTATAAATATATCAGATTTGGGTTTTCTATCCGTAAATGCTTTAAATTTCTAGAGCAACTTAAAAATATTCTCTTTTCCCAGCTGTGACTCTGAGGATATGAAATCACCTTAATGCACATGCCTGCCTATGTACTTCATAAAAACTATGAGAATCACAGAATGCCAGAGGTTGTAAGGAACCTCTTGGGATGAAGTCCAAACCCTTGCTAAAACGTGGAGAATTGTAAAAAAAATTAAGCAACAGCATCTTTAAATGTTCCCTTAAATGAGATGCTGAACTATCAGATTAGATTTGCACTCATCTTTTAAAAATCTGTTAAAGAGTAAGGTGTCTGGAGCAAATTAGTTTTTAAAACATCTGAAAGTGTCTAATGTAAGTGGTCTTTAAGTGCAGAGCAAGTGTGTCCTATCTATTAACTCACTGAGTATTTGTGTTCTCTTTATCATTATACGAAATAAAAAAAAAAAAAATCAAATGAAAGCTGAACAGAGCACATTCCTGGTAGAAAATAAATGTTTAAGTACTTTAAGGAGAAAAGCACTATGAAGTGCAGTATTAAGAGGAACTGGTGAAGATTAAAATTACGCAGGTTACAAAATCATCATACTCTGAGTAGCCAGATAATCACAGAATCACAGAATGGCCTGGGTTGAAAAGGACCACAACGATCATGCAGTTTCAACCCCCCTGCTATGTGCAGGGTCGCCAACCACCAGACCAGGCTGCCCAGAGCCACGTCCAGCCTGGCCTTGAATGCCTCCAGGGATGGGGCATCCACAGCCTCCTTGGGCAACCTGTTCCAGTGTCTCACCACCCTCTGAGTGAAAAACTTCCTCCTAATATCCAACCTAAACCTCCCCTGTCTCAGTTTAAGACCATTCCCCCTTGGTCTACCCAGGCTGGCCATTTAGATAGCATGCTTTGAAAGGTGTTGCTTCTGTATATAACTAGCAAGCCATCAAATATCGTCTCCTCTTCATTCACAAATAAACTTTTGTTTTTGCACAACATTTGGAGAAATTAGTTTATACCTGTGGTGGGATTGTTGATTATATTGACAACAATTCTTTTGATATGAATGTTTCAAATTGAAAAAACAGCATTAATTACAGAGATTGTGTGTAGTACCTCTTTTTTGTCACCCCTGTCTCTCTGTACTCTCAGAAACAAGCACTTGGGAAGGTTTTTTCTGATAACTGTTACCTTAGAATAAGCAAAGCACAGACCAGGTGATTCAGATATGTTTGATGAAGCTTAAAAAAATATATAAAAAAACAGTAAATGTTCTCAGACCCAGAATGTTCTCAGTGAATGCAATCTCTACATCAGGGAAGGAACAGAGCGTGAAGAGCTGTCCCTGAAGAATGGCCAGCTTGAATGCTGAAATGCACAAAAGGGAAAATGGTACACCGGTGCATATGCTGGACTGAAAATTAGCCTTAGCTTGTAGTGGTACACTTTTCATTGAGCTCTTTGATGTGTCACAATCTTTATGACTAAAAGCACTGATTTACTGGGAGTAAATGAGAAAGAGGAAATAAAGGAGCAAATATACTGAAATACCCAAATGAACATTTGTGGAAATTATTCTGTATTACTTATTCAAGTAAAATGCCAACTTCTAGCATCAGTTAGAAAGTCCACATGAAGAAAGTTTAATAATGCACTTGTGATTCCTAGCATCTTGGTGTTCTTACACTGGCTTATACCAGCAAATTTGATATTGAATAGTCTATCATAAAAGGCCTCAGCAAAAGGACCATGGAGCTAACAGGAAAATTCAAGATTGTTTATCATTGGAAGGATTAATGCAAACAGTTATGAACATGTTGGGTAAACTATTTCTATTATTAGATAAACTTTTCCTTTTTCAGGTTCAGATTTGTAAATTCTCCATTCTGTTTTTAAAAGGTTTGTAGGATACATAAATATTCAATCTAGTTTGCCTGAGAAGCCGTGGAATTTGTTTCTGGAGTAGTTTTTACTATTTCTGTTGCTATCACTCTTCTAAGGGTATCTCTTAAAATAAAGAATAACTCAAAATATGTTGTTTACATGACAAGTTTTAGAAGAATTGGCCTGTGTTTTTGTAAATATTATACAAACAAAAAATAGCACACGTAGCAGGTTATACTGCTGTTTAGAGAAGGGAAAATTAATATAAACAATAGGCCAGATGGAAATTATTTTATTGACTGTTTTAGTTATTGATGATGGTTTAAATGTGTTTGCCTGAACAAGAAAAATTTAAACTAACCCCATTATTGTGGAACACTTTATTCTTAGGATGTTTATAATGCCTGCCTTATCCTGTAAGGAAGTAAGTTTCTATTAGGTTCTTCTAAAATTTGAGTATGTCACAGATATCACCAGCACAGTTATAATGCAAACTTCAAGACTTCTCGGTCTGCTAAAAGTAATAAAATTAGGCAACGTGAAATATACAGCAAATTTTAGAAGAATAACAGCATTCTGCCTTCGAAAAGATCTCATGAAAAGTTAGTCAGAATCTGCTGCTATGTCATGCAGGGGTTTGCACTTTGCATAACAAGTGCAATGTACAAGTTGAAGACTATTCTGTTACAGGTAATTGCAAAATAGACAGTCTCTGAATCTATTTGGATTCACTTTTTCTGATTTTTTTCAGTATTTCATTAGGAAATTAAATTAGGTTTTTGTACAACAAAGATTTCAACAAATCCGGGTAGTATTCCTTAAAAAATCCCACACAAGTCATTCCCAAAACCTCAAATCAGTCTCACAGTAGAGGGCACATGCAGATATACTGGAAGGAGTATCAACATTAATTAACTTGATGCAATCCTATCAATTATTTCTACAAGTTGTCATCACATGGTAGGATTTTCTAATGGCAGTAGCTCAAGTATCAGATCTTCCTGAAATTATGTTACTGAAAACTTTGTCCACAAACTTAGGAAGAATAACATTTTCACTTGAAACGAATAGCATATTTTTGTTCCTAAATAGACTTTGGTGATTATTTAAAAAAGACAAGGATCTCCTAGAAGGAGTCCAGTGAAGGGCCACAAAGATGGTAAGGGGCCTGGAGCATCTCCCATAACTGAGTAACCTGGGTCTGTTCAGCCTGGGGAAAAGGAGACTGAGAGGGGATCTGATAAATGATTATGAATGTCTAAAGGGAGGTGGGAGACAAATGGATGAGGCCAGGCTCTTCTTGGTGGTGTGTAGCAATAGGATGAAGAGCAATGGCCTAAAACTTGAGCATAGGAAGTTCCATACAAACGTGTGGAATAACTTCTTTATGATAAGGGTGATGGACCGCTGGAACAGGCTGCCCAGAGAGGTTGTGGAGTCTCCTACTGTGGATATTCAAGACCCATATGAACACCTACCTGGGTGACCTACTGTAGGCTATCTGCTTTAGCAGGGGATTAGACTCAGTGATCTCTTGCAGTCCCTTCCAGTCCCTGCACTTCTGTGATTCTGTGACATATACAAGTGAAAAAAGAGCAAGATGTAAAAGGATATGAGCAAACATATCAGATGACCCTGTGCAGATCCTAGAAGGAGTAAGCAGACACCAATATGCACATCATATTCCCCACAGTGAAGGACAGCTAGTGACTCACCAAAACATCCTAAGCCACTGCTAGAATGAAACCTCCAACTTTAGGACTGTATGGGAATCAGAAACTGCTGAATCACAGCCTGAACCTCTGATTGACCAGCTGAAGCAAGCACTGAGTCAGCCACAGGAACACAGGTGAAGGCAATTCACCCATGTGATTAGAAGGGTCCCTAGACCCCCATTTAAGGGCTGACTGCCACTAAGGAAGGATCTCTTTTGGGAGATTGCTCCTCTTGGAGTTTTCTTGTGATCCTGTGATGTAGGTGAGTGCTTTCCATTTGTTTCTGATTATCCCTTTCCAACACGGTAATCTTTCCAGCTTTACCATTTGTGGATACCAATCTGACCACACTATTCTGTATATTTATTGATGCTACAACACCATTCTGTATATCTGTTGACTATACAAGGACCTAGCAGAGCAGGGAAAAGGTGAGGATAATATCAGGGAAAGGAGTAGAAATGAGGAAGTGTGCATAACTGTTCTAACTGCATAATTATTAATATAGATTTATTTTTCTACATGCACTTTTTTTCTTTTTATACAATAACTTCATCTGATTTAATCTTTGCTTTAATCACAGACCGTACACAACTGAAAATAGGTGTGGTTTCAGACTTTGTGGGCAGTTAATAAAGGCACTTCATAATTCGCTCCTTGATGTTTAAAATAAGTATGGGGGGGAAAGTGGGAAAGGCTTGTATTGCAGTAGTCTTCTATTTTGTCATTCATCCAAATAATTTTTTGTTTTTCCTTTGTCAGAATACTCAGCATTTTGGCTGAGGAATGCTAAACGGTTGGTGTGTTACAATAGGCTCGGTAAGTATGGGGATTTTCCAGGGGTGAGGCAGGGAGTGTGTGCAGATTACTAATATTTTCCTCTATCAGTGGGCAAGTACAGCTGGATCAGAGGAAGGATGACTCTTAACTATGCAATCTGCTGAGCATATTCAGTATTGTTAAGCTTCAGCAACAATCAGAATGGTCAACTTTGTGTCATCTACTCAGTAATAAGAGCTATAGAATCATTAAGTTTGTAAAGACCACTAAGATCACCTCGTCCAACCATCAGCCCATCCCCACCATGCCCACTGACCAAGTCTCTCAGGGCCACATCCACATGGTTCTGGAGCACCTCCAAGGAGGGCGAGTCCACCACCTGAGCAAAGGAGGTTAGGGTTAAGTTCACACTAGGCCATACAGTCTAAGGTGATCTTACGTTATTAGCAGCTTCCATCTGCTTTTCTGTAGTTTGTTTTACTCTATACACAGATTAATTTTGCCTCAGGAAAAGATCTGCAGCAAATCCTCTGCTTGCAGGTTTGTGGAATAAATGAGTTGGATCTTCCAGCAAACATTTTCTCTCAGTGCACACACACACACAAATTTCTTGTGAATGAGGTTTATGTATGCACATCAAAAGAAGAAAATTCCCCAGGGCTCAGTTTAAACTAACAAAAGTAAAGACATTCAGGAATTGCCCACCAAAGCAAGCCTCGCTTTGCCTACTTTATATCATGTAGGTTTGTAGTGAAACCTGCAGCCCGGCAGAACAGGAGGACGTGTGCTGGCTTTATGGCTAGTCATTTGCACAGCATTCAAATTAAGCCATTAAGAATTCACTGGCTTCCTAAGGGCAGCATCCACCGGACAAGTGGTGGTGCTGTGTACAGGATGTCAGGATGCTTCCCCTCATGTGCAGGGTGCTGAGCGTACGATGATGGCTTCTGGTAATTGTTTTTCCCCTGGGCGTGAAGGGAGAAGGCGGGAATGCACAAAGGGTGCCCTTGGGACAGCAGCAGCTCGGCGGCGGGAAGCAATGCTGCGGGTTGGGGCCGTTTCGGCGCTGGTTCTGAGGTGCAGGCCCGGTCTCCAGCTCTGAGCCAGCTGCCTGGTGATGCGGTCCCTGCTGCGGGGGTGGGCAGGGGATGCGGGGGACCTGCACCCCTCGGTTTAATAGCTGTGATCGGGACCGATACGAGGAGCTCCCGTCAGGAGGGAGGTGCCGGGCCGCGCCCCGCCCCGGGCCGCGGAGCTGAGGCGCTGATCAGTGCGGGGCGGGGCCGGCGGTGCGCAGGATGTCCTTCAAGGTGAGCCGGGCGCGGGGACAGAGGAGGGGGGATATGCTTCACGTTGTCTGCCTTCTCATATCTTTCCATTTGTGGACTTGTTTTTATTTATATTAGCAAAACGGCGGTGTCTGTGAGCCTTACCCGGGCTGTAGGGTGCCCCAGGAGCGCTGCGGTGGCTGCTGATGGAGCCGACGCGTTCCGCAGCTGCCATCCCGGGAAGGATGCGTGTTTAGCGTTACATAAACCGCTCGCTTAGGGTCTGTGCCGCAGGGTTGGTGCGGTCGGAGCTTCCCTCTGACTTTTCAGCTCGGTTGTGTAATAGTTGGGAGCGGCATTTGGCCGTGGCTCTGCGTCCCAAGCTGCGGTGGGCGCTGATGGTTCCCTGTGATTCCCGTTGCTTTGTATGCTCCCTCCAAAAGCTATGCAAAAGCAGTCGTATTCAAAACGTTGTCCAAAGTAAGTTTTTAAATCCGAGGACGGGATTAGTAAAATCAATTGGCAGAGAGCTCAGTGAGCAGTGATAACTGCTGGTAACAGAAAACATTTGTGCCAAATGCACATCTTCCCCTCAATTCTGCTGCCTTTGCTCTTCTCTTATTGATCGCCAGCTCTGTGCCAGCCCTTGGCTGTGTTGGTTGTGCTGCATTGCTTTCCCCCTCATTGAGCCTCCCTCCCACCCATCACAGTATCATTCCTGTGCTGGGGCTGCTCGATGCCACAGGTGGGTCCCACTTGCAGCTGAAGCCCGCACATGGGGGAGCATGGCATCTGCATTGCACAGAGTGGTGAAATCTCAGTGCTCACCTCGATTTTGGTCCTTCATTGGTCCTACACTTCTTTAGCCTCTTTTGTCCCTCTGCTCTATCTCCATGCGTTGTTTTCACCTTCATTTCACATCAGCACTCACCCATGTCTGCTCTGTCCATCCCTACCTGCTCCTTTCTGTGCCCTGTTGGCCACTTTCTGTCTCCTCCTGCTGAAGGTGGCTTACTGCCTGTTCCCTTTCCATCTGGAGAACTGGAGTCTCTTCTTTTCTCCCTCTTTTCTGTATTTTTACTTGGTATGTTCTCTTTCTTAGAAGGCTGTATGCTTACCTAGGACTCAACACATCTCCAATTGCTGCTGTCTATTCATGTTTTCTGTCTTAGTCTTCTTAGTCACAAATCAAAATTCCCTTCTCATTGACCATATGCACCAACATCCTCTCTTCTACCACATTCTCTGTGCTTTTGCTTGCCTAAGCTTAGTGTTTGTATCTTCAATTACTTTCCTCTTTACTCATGACCCTTTGTATAGGATGCATTATTCTCTAATAAAGACCTCTGTCTTTCCTCCTAAGTCCCACTAGCATTTCCTGCTATATCATTATTAATTCTGATTTCCAGTTCTTCTCCTTAAAACTTTTTACTCAGCTCTTCTGTTCTATCTGGACTGGTTTGGAAACTGAATAGGAAAATTGTATTTTCTTGTATCTTGACAGTAGGATGAACCAGTCCTTGAGTAGTGTTCTCTTCCTCCTCTCCTTTGTCTCTGTTCTTTCATCTCTAAGCTCATTGCTTAAGAACTACACTCTTCCTCTACAGCTGTTACCTACCCTACTGTGAGCTGCTGCTGCTTTGCAAACAGCAAGGCAACGGTAGGGCAGGGAGTGGGAGCTGGTGGTCACAGAATTGAAATCATCATACAAACAACTAAGACAAGTAGCACAGCCAGGATTTGCAGTGATGCTTTGCCAGTTTTCACCAAAGCCACTAGATAATCACTTCTTCAAATGTTTATGACATTCTCTTCCATGACTGTCAATGCTCAGGATTAGGTGTTTCCTTTAAAAAGTTCTTAGGAGCAGACTAGCTCTATAGTAAGACTTCCATCAACATTTTAAACAGTTAATCTCTTGAAATTCAACATTACTTCTCCCTAAGTATCTGGTATGACAAGACTGAATTCTTAACTGGACAACAGCAGTCTATGTCATATCATATCCCCTGGTTTAAAACCACTTAATTGCTCACAAGTTATTCAGCTAATCAAATTATTAATCCCATGGTAATACTTCATACTGTGTCTTCTAGTGATGTCAGCTGACAGGAACTGAAAGTGTCTGTGTGCTCTTTATAAATCCTTGGTTTGAAAGCAGAAGAAAAATCAGTGCATAGCACTTCTTGTGGTTGTACCTTTCAAGTTCCCAAGTTGCCCAAATGATTTTGCAAAGTATTTTCATTTCAGTATGTAGAATAGATAGAATAACTCAGGTTTATTTTCTTTTTTCTATCTAATGACTACACAGCTGATAGATACTGAGTGTACTGTATATACAGCTTTTGAGTAAGGTATCCCCAGCACTGTGGAGGCACAAGGCGAAGTACTGATAGCAGTCATTCCAAATTGGGTCAGAAGCACTACCGGGAAGAACCTGTTTCTGTGTCCTTGATGCTTTTGAGAGTTCTTCCATACCTTTTATGTGATACAAAGTATGGGGATGTATTTGCTGGAGGACTATTCTAGGGATTACAGAAGTAATAAAGAGTTAAGGGTTTATGATTTGTCAGCTTGAAAACTTAGGATGTCTGGTTTCTGACTAGGTTGATTCTAGCAACTTGGTTCTGTTCTCTCCTTGTGTAAGCTAATGAAAACAGGTAAAGAAATCCTGAACAGTCCCTCCTGATCTATAGAAGTATTGCATAATAAAACAAAATCGCATTGCTGTTGTGCCCTTTTATGGACAAGCAGGGTGGATAAAATAAATCTTTGTATGGATATATTGTCATACTGTGCCATTTTCCAAATCTTTAAGGGATGGAGTTAGGCAATAAAATTTGATTTCCCATTCTATAAGATAAAAAGATCATTCTTTTGCAATAGTATTCCACGTAATATAATAATGACTATATTCCAGACTATGGTCTTTATAAATAAATATCTGCCTAATAAACTAGAGCAAAAGGATAACATGGACCACTGTGTGTTTAGGTCACCTGTATGCTTTTACATAAAATTTTAGTGGTTGTAAGGGGAAAGGTGGAAAAACTACTTCCTGACCAGTTGCCAGCAAGGAGGGCACAGAATGCAAGCTCTCTTTTAATCAACACTATTAGCAGTTCACAAGAGGAAAAGCAGTTTATGGGCTGTAAAAGGAAGATAAGAATTCAGCCCGTTGTTCCTTTCATAATTTTCAGTCTCCTTCTCTTATGTGTGTGGGTACAATAAATATTGCTAACAATTTATAAGAACTATCTTGTAATTTATTGAGTGGATGAAATTTAAGAGCTCTGTCACACACAGCAGCCTGTTTAACAATCTGGTAACACCTCTGAATGTTAAAAAGGCAACCAACTAGAAGTGCTCATTGTGACTGATCTATGATAGGTTCATAAGTAATTGATTTTGTGTCTGCTGGTATCAACCAGAAAAATTATTCAGTTCTGGTTGTCTACCTCATTATTCTTGTGCATCAACATTAAGACATGGGAAAGTATGTGTCAAATATTCTGAAGCAGAATGATTGACTTTTATCTCCACTCTGCTCTCTTTGGGCTACTTTGAGGGCAGGATTCACAGGAGAGTAAGGTCCTTAGTTATATTGGCGCTCTCTTTTGGTCTGAGGTTATCAGTAAAATGACACTTCCCCAGACTGTTAGTGATATTGGGCCTTCATGCCTTCATATAAACAAGAGGCATGAGCCTGCCTCTCTGGGACATATGAACCGCTGCCACCACAGCTGTAGTTCATCTGAGCTCTACAGCCACTACATCGCTTACACATCAGGCCAACGTTTTGGCAGCTGCCTAAATGGATGAGACAAGGAAGTTGGAAGCAAAATCTGTGTCCTTTTTTTGCTGTCCTTCTACACTGGGGAGGTAATAATTTACTCATACAAAGGAGAAGCAGCTTTGTGGCATTGTTTCTAGGACTGAGAAAGCTACCTGTGTGACTAACGGTGGTCTGTGATATCAAGATTTCAGTTTTCCAATTTTACCTTACGTTTTTGTCTTGCTTGTACAGTAAATGAATTCATGTCTGTGGACAGGAAGAATCTAGCCTTCCTTTTCTAGCATCATCCAGCAGATATATCTTAAGCCCACAGCTACAGGGTGTTAATTCCAGGAAGAGAGAAACCTAATAGTATTGGAGATACATGAACAATACTTTTCATATATTGGGACTTTATATGCAGAAAGGAAAGAGATGGCAGAAGGCTGAAATGCAGGAAGATGTCCTGCAGCAGGACATGATTCACCCTCTATAACTGTGGTTAGCCCCGCCTCAGAAGGACACCATCCAGTTCATTGTTTTTTGTGATGTTTCCCTGGGGATCTGGACTAGCATCATCAGGCTAGAAGTCATGCTGCTATGGACACAGGGAAGACTTGAAACAGCATGAGGCAGCACGGAGAGACTGATCTCTTTACTTGCACAAAGAAATCAAGTTAGCTTCCCTCCTATGCTCTAGCTGTAAAAGATCAGCACGCTATCAACACATATTTGTGTTTGTCCAATGCATCTTACAACGTTTTTTTTTTTGTTTCTGCTTTTTATTTTCACCAGAAAGAAACACCACTCGCCAATGCCGCATTCTGGGCTGCAAGAAAAGGAAACCTGGCTCTTCTCCAGCTGCTGCTGAACAGCGGGCGAGTAGACGTAGACTGCAAAGACAGTGTATGCACACAGTGCACATACAACCCCAGCGCTGATTTTACATTGCTTTCTGTAGCCTGCTGCACAGAAGGTGTGGCAGGGATCTGACTTCAGACACTGAGAGTCTTTTGACACTCGGACATGATTTAAAACCTTTTCTTGTCAGGAAGCAAGTTTGAAGCTCAAGATAAAATGGCATGATGATTTACATCGGTAGCAAAGGGTTAGGAATTTGCCAGCACTCAAAAATGTGTCTTACATAGTTACTTGTGGCGCTGACATTAAAAACACAGATTCTAGCACCTCGGGCTTCTCTTTGCAAGGAAATATCATTGTGGTAATAGATCACTCTGAAGAGTCAACTCAACCGAGCACTGGCAGCAATGATTCTGTCAGCTAAAAGAGCTCCTCATGATTAGCTTTTTAAAAAATAACCGTGGACCACAGTTTCCTTTTAAGTAACATAGAAGTCTCTTTTGATGTGCAGCTGTTCCCACCGCACATGCATGTGGTGAGCTAGACACAACCTGTGGTGGCATCAGAACTGCTGGTCTCTTAACTTCTTCCTACCCCAGTATCCCCTGCACTGACATCAAAATGAAGAGATGGCAGGATTTTCAAGCAAAGAGAAGCACAGATACAAGACTGTTTACATGTTTACAACTGTTTACGTGGGTTGATAGTGATAGCACAAGGGGGAATGGTTTTAAACTAAGAAAGGAGAGGCTTAAGTTAGATGTTAGGAGGAATTTTTTCACGTAGAGGGTGGTGATGCACTGGAACAGGTTGCCCAAGGAGGCTGTGGATGCCCCGTCCCTGGAGGCATTCAAGGCCAGGCTGGATGTGGCTCTGGGCAGCCTGGTCTGGTGGTTGGTGACCCTGCACACGGCAGGGGGGTTGAAACCGGATGATCTTTGTGGTCCTTTTCAACCCAGGACATTCTGTTATTCTATGATTCTATGACTGCCAGATTTAGTGGGGTTTTCCTTACTGTAGTTGGAGGAGTTGAAACTGGTTTTGAGATTTAAAATGGGTTGAAAATAGACATAACGTGCATATCTTTAACATATGGACAGTTACTTGATTATGCAAAGCTACTGCGGAAAGCCAGAGAAAATAAAGATTAAGAAGTCCCCAGTTTTTCTTTGATTGGTGATGAGACTGGCTAACAGGCAGTCATGCCTGTAAATCTAGCCTTAATGTGAACGTCTAGCCAGTAACATGAACCTGCCACATCTTCTCTTACTTTGAATACATTCAAAGTGCAAGGACTTTCTAAGCTCATTGGCTTTTAGCTATTTTTTTATTCATCCTGATTTCATTTTTACCTGTAGGCAATTACTTGTCATGCAGTACTTCTGAAGCTAATCCTTGTCATTCTGGTAAGGTAGGAAAGGGTGCATGAAGTAAACAGGACAGAGATAGACGTAAGGAAAGAAGTTCTGCTACTGCTCAGTTTTTCTCAACATAAGACAGACTTTGATCAAGAATTTTTACAATGTGCTGCAAAATATCCTGACATTCTATCAGACATACACGTTTTCTAGACTAAAATATTTGCATACAGTTACGGCTGTATGCTGCTTTTTTGCAATGTCTCACATTTTTTCTTTAGATTGAATTGGTACATATGAAGATTTTAGACTGATAGATTTCATACTTTCATGTATGGTCTTTGCGTGTTGCCCATACATCATATGCATGTAACGTAACTCTTATTTAGGTCAATGCTGCAGTGGACTTATTGGGGTATTGAGGAAACCTGAATGTGTTGTTCTGGTCTGGAAAGTTCTCTGATGCAATATGAAGAGTCACAGAGAGAGAAAAAATTTGCTGTAGTTGTTTGGATAGGGTATTAGTATTCAAGACACTTGGATCATAATGCTGACTATGACTCACAATTAAATAACTCATACAAGTCACTTGCTTCCTAAGGTTATTCTTCTGGAAAGGATATAAAATCTTTGAGATTTTCTGATAAAAGCAATGTATAAACCCAAAATATTACTGATATCTTTATTACACTTGATCCAGGAAAGTAATGTAAAGTCATTGTATACATGTTCGTTGAATGATCAGGCTTTGCACCGCAGGCAAGTCTAATTTATTTGCTTTAACACCTGCTAATTACTCATTTTCAAAGTATTCATGATAGAAAGTTTTAAACTGTCTAAGAATCTGTTCAGTGAAGGACTGCTCCCCCTTTCTGGAAAGAGTGAACAGGATCTCTGATCACTGAGCATAGACTTCCTTCAGCTGTTCAGAAGATATGCTGTCTCTTTCAGAAAGCCTGATTCATTGCTGGAGGCGTCTACTGAAAATACTGATCTGTTTTTCTTTATTCCCAGCTTGGCACAACAGCTCTAATGGTTGCATCTTACTATGGTCATGTAGACTGTGTACGGGAATTGGTGTTGCAAGGAGCAGATATCAACCTGCAGAGGGAGGTAGGAGAAGTTCTGCCTTGAAACAGGGATTGATTAAGTGACTATTGATTTACTGCGAGTAATAAAAACATGTTGTCTGCTGCTTTTTGCCAACTGCAATTGCTGTGCAGTGTATGTATAAACAGGGTCTGTTCTCCTAAGGACATTAAGGAATCTGATGTCTGGAACTTGTAATAGAAAATGAGATGCCAAAGGTGTATTTATAAATAATTCATCAAAGATTTCCAATACATGAGGCTGGTGTGGAGCAGTAATATTTCAGTGATATGAGATATGAAAATATCAGTGATGTAACCTGAGGGTTACACCACTTATGCATTCATCATGTTACTAATTGTCACAGAAATTTACAACTCCCCAGACTGCATCAATGTAATTTGATAAGGAGAAGTCCTTTACCTTTTGATTTGCAGAATTTGGTCATTAACAGGGAGTGTGGCTGCCCTTGCTAACCCAGCCATTGTTTTGACTTGTTATATCCGGGAGTTCCTGCCTCTCATTCTGAGCCAACTCATCTCTAAATATCACACCACTTAATCACCCATACCCTATCCTGCCTGTCTGCTTTGCATTGAAGGCATCTCTCACATCATGATGTGCTTGTTTGTAGAAGGGAAAATATCAGCACTTAGTTTTGTGGAAGTGCCTTCCTCTCATATTCTGCTCAAGTAATGGTAAGGGGTATCTACAACCATTCTGGCCTGCGTGATGATTGCACAGAGAGCACAGTGCTCTGGAACAAAGAGAGCTGTACCTGTCCCAAAAGAATTGCAGTTTGACGAGGACATGCAGTGGCATGGGAAGATGGCAGGAAAAGCAAGACAGCAGTATTTTCATCACTCTAACAACCCAAGAAAATGCTTCTCATTTTCCTTTTGTTACCTGAAGCATGAGCATTAATCTTGTGCTGATGTCTTCAAGTCACTGAGTCAGTGAATGCTAAACTTGGTGATGTCATATTTAATGTCTTTGCACTAACCAGCTTAAACTTGCTTTAACTATGATTGCTAGTATCTTTCAGTGTATCCTGGCCCAACAAAGTATGTATTTAAACATGTACCTTCCCTTAGATAAACATTGCTTGAAAAGCAGCAACAAAAGGAAAAGTTGAGGACAGTTTTATGGACCTACTCTTGAGTATCACTCTGGACATACTGATTCAGCAAGCCAATAAAAATAGAAACACTGGAATCCTCCAGAATCACTCTGTTGCTGAGAGAAAGAAAATAGATTAAATTTAAGCCCTGAAGACCAAGGCACTAATCTGAAAGTAAATCTACATACTCAAACTAGTGCTCTTGTACACCAAAATTGTTGTGAACCTCATGGAAAGGGGAGCTCCATAGATATGTATGTGAGAGGGGGCTCTAAACTGGTCTTTATGGGTCATGTGCTATTATGATGAAAGTCTTTGGCACTGGAGAATTTCTTCTTTAGTTCCCTTTTCCTGAACCTTCAGCATGTGATGAGAAAGCTCAAAATTAGGAAAGCATGCTTCTCTTCCCTCTTTTCAACCTTTCCCTTCTCTCCAGCCTTTAAAATCTTTCAAGGTCATTTTTTTTTCCTGATTTATTCAGGAAAATGTTAATGACAGTATCACGTACAACTAGTATAAAGTATGTGCTTTCATCTCTCCGACAAGGCTAAGGGAAAGCAGGAGCTACAGAGCTGGCTTGAAGGCTGCTTGAAGGCTGCTTAGCTGGATAGGAAGATACTCATCCAAAAGACAAGGGTGACTTATGCCAAGAGAAATCATGTTTTGCTAGCGCACAGTCAAGCAAAGTAGAGCTCTTTTATGCTGAATAACCGCTGTGGTCTTTCCACACCTTGATCTAAGTCCATCCAATGTTCCTGTTTATCTCAGATTGTAGGGACAGGTGGTAGGGGGCTTGGTTTCAAATGTCTGTTTGTCTTGTGTGTAAGACTGCTATTTTCTGCCTCTGGGCTTTCTTTCCTTGTCTAAAGACTAAAGAGAGGTAAATGAATCCTAAGAAGTGTATAGGAGAAACTCTGCAAAAGCATAAGTCCAGTATTGTTTAGCTTGGAGAAGAGAAGGCTCCGGGGAGACCTCATTGTAGCCTTCCAGTATTTGAAGGGAGCATATAAACAGGAGGGAGAATGACTGATTACAAGGGTGGATAGTGATAGGACAAGGGGGAATGGTTTTAAACTGAGACAGGGGAGATTTAGATTAGATATTAGGAGGAAGTTTTGCCATTCAGAGGGTGGTGAGGAACTGGAACAGGTTGCCCAAGGAGGCTGTGGATGCCCCATCCCTGGAGGCATTCAAGGCCAGGCTGGATGTGGCTCTGGGCAGCCTGGTCTGGTGGTTGGCGACCCTGCACATAGCAGGGGGGTTGAAATTGGATGGTCATTGTGGTCCTTTTCACCCCAGGCCATTCTGTGATTCTGTGATTATCTGGCTACTCAGAGTATGATGATTCTGTAACCTGCATAATTTTAATCTTCACCAATTCCTCTTAATATTGCACTTCATAGTGCTTTTCTCCTTAAAGTACTTAAACATTTATTTTCTACCAGGAATGTGCTCTGTTCAGCTTTCATTTGATTTTTCTTTTTTTTTTTTTATTCATATAGTGATAAAGAGAACACAAATACTCAGCGAGCTAATAGATAGAAGGACACACTTGCTCTGCACTTAAAGACCACTTATATTAGACACTTTCAGATGTTTTAAAAACTGGTTTGCTCCAGACACCTTACTCTAACAGATTTTTAAAAGATGAGTGCAAATCTAATCTGATAGTTTAGCATCTCATTCAAGATATTTAAGGCTAGGCTGGATGTGGCTCTGGGCAGCCTGGTCTGGTGGTTGGCGACCCTGCACATAGTAGGGGGGTTGAAACTAGATAATCATTGTAGTCCTTTGCAACCCAGGCCATTCTGTGATTCAGTGATGCTAACCAGTCATCTCAGTGCAATGAGAAGAAAACTGACCACTCACCTAAGATACTTTGTGTCCTCTGGAGCCCTCAAAATGATCATATCTTTTCAGCTGATATTCAGTTTATTGTGCTTAATAAATTCTAATCTGAAACGTGCACTTTGGTCAAGCATGTTATGTGTTTTTTGGTTTTTTCAAATCCATTTTTTTCCCTACAGTCAGGTGCAACTGCTCTGTTCTTTGCTGCACAGCAAGGCCACAATGATGTGGTGAAGTTTCTCTTTGAATTTGGAGCCTCCACTGAATTTAAGAATAAGGTAAGATGGAGGGTCTGGTTTTGCATGCTGATACATTCTAACTATCAAGGGTGTTGTTTCTTCTTTGTATGAAATGTACTGTAGCAGCAGCAAGATGATAAAAAGATTTCCTCACTTAAACATTTTCTGAGTAGTGTGAGTAGTACGGTATATTTTGAAAATATTAACTTGTGAAAATATTTGCTTATGCTACTTGAACTTAATGGCATAATTTGGTCAAAGATCAGTTCACTGATGGTGAGATCAGTCAATCAGTCTTTCCTCTTACGTCATTCTACAACACAAGAAGAAAGGATCTATTCATATAGGTCAGATAGAATCCTATTTTAGGTGTATATTTACTCCATTTATGCATACAGAGATTTGATCCACGTTGACAAGTCTTTATATACCATCATAGGAGACATGAGAATACAATGGCTTCAGTTCTCCCTAAATTACCACTTAGTCATCTGTGACAGGAAGATGAAATACACCTTATAATGTCTGTCTTTTTGTTGTTGTTGATCAGGCTGGTCCTTTTACAGAATTTAAAATAACCAAAAGATCTTGGGTCTGGTTCATCATCTCTCACAGAATAAACAGCATTAAGAGCAGGTATGCTGGCCACAGTGCGTCAATTCTGTTTCTTTGCTCAAGGTGGTACTAACACTTCTGCTTTCAGCAAGCAGAGCCAAAAGCACCAGATTTTCATGAAGCATTCTTGCCCTTGATGTGGTGGCCACATTTCAGAGCACCGGGGCTGATGAAGCTGAAATTCTTTATTTCCATAATCTGGAGAGGACCCTACCAGACACTTAACTTGGCATCTGTAGTGACATGTATTTGAAGAAAAATAGCTCTTTACTCAACAACAACCATTTTTTTTAAGACGTTGTCATCATAGCTACCTCAACCTATACCTGCTTTTCAGAATCCCCCCAAACTCAGGCTTTAAATACAAAAGGAATTGATGGAACATCACTGGGACTCAACTCCTTAAGCTCTAGGAAATGTAGCAGATACTACTGATTAAAAATCCGAAGGTTTCGTGGTCATGGAGCTCGTGCATGTCTGTACAATAGGATGAGCATTGATTCTGGTACTTCAGAGAATTATGCTAGTGGTAAGGAACATCATGACCACAGCAGAGGCATCAATCAGTAAATTTAAAAACATGAGTGAAATTGTGATTTAACACAGCGTGGAGTACAATGTTGGAACTTAGCACCATAGGTTGTAATGGATTTTATAGTGTTGGGTAACTTCATTTATGAGAAGAAGCTGCATGTTAAAGTAAGTGTTGTTTCTCAGTCTTATTTTAGGGTGAGGTATCACAGTGAGGGTAGCAAGTCAGGATGAAGCATATGTAAAGATAGTAAGATTCAGAAAAATATTCTTCTCCCACATCCATCTGTATACAATTGGGTGAATGAATTTACATTGTTCTTTAA
This sequence comes from Gallus gallus, assembly GCF_016699485.2. Taxonomy (NCBI): domain Eukaryota; kingdom Metazoa; phylum Chordata; class Aves; order Galliformes; family Phasianidae; genus Gallus; species Gallus gallus. Next base: position 102,720,080 of record NC_052533.1, on the reverse strand, counting down.
GTCATCTGACCTGTAGTCAAGCCACAAAAACTATACTGAAGTACTGAAATGTGTCCCTGTCACAAAAAGCCTGGACCAAAAGCCAGAGAGTATTTGGGACAAAGTATAAGGGTCAGCAGTGTTTTTATTGAGGGAGGAAAAGCAGCAAATGCAGGAAACTCTCACTAAGGGTGGAAAGCAGAGACTCAGTACCTTATTCTGTGTATGGGGACACTTACATCTTCAACAAGCCTTTGCACAGCCTGTGAACTACGTGTTTGTGAAGAAGTCGAGATTTAGCCCACAGGATGAACAGCAGGCTTGCAATTATCTGATCCTTCATGACAATGATGTGATCTGCTTTGGGGCATGCAAAATAAATTTGTGAGTCACTGAGGCAGATAAAAAGGTGTAAAGATCCAAATGATGGGAAAATCTTTCTGCATTCAGTCCCTCCTGCTTCCTTCCACTTTTGGACAAGTGCAGTTCTACTTGAGGCACCACTGATAACACACTGCATTGACAGTAAGCATTTCCCACTGGCTTTTTGGATTGTTTTGGTGTTGGTTCAGTTTTCTGATTTAATAGTGTGAATTTCATAGCTTGAAATTATTACATCAAATTTTCGTTCTGTTAATGGGTGGCTAAGATAATAGGCTTCTCTCTCCTACCCTCCAAACTCCAGACATGAAGAAGCTGACAAAATATGCCTTTCTAAGTCAGAGATAAGGCATTTTCTGATTAAAGCACTCAGCTGGGAGCAGAACTGGAAAAGATGAGGATCCTGTCTGTTTTCCTGCCTGCAAAATTCATCAATTTACAATAATCTTTCTATTATAAATGAAGATGTGTAATTAAAATACAAGCAGAGATTGAAGGTATCTTAGGAAACAGACACTTGAAAGCAAGGCAATGCAAAACCCACTGTCTTCTTTGCAATGTAATTCTCTATACATTTTAATTACTACATTTGTTACTTATATGCAAGAGTTCAGGAGAACAAACAATACAAGAATTCTTGTTATGCTTTGTATCATTTGAATTGATATTCACTATGACAGGCTGTCTAGTATCAAGTGGTATAATTTCTTCTTAAAAAAAAGTGAAAAGTGTCTGCTACGATGCTATGCTTTGGTTCTAGGAAAAAAAAACCAATGTTGATAACACACCAGTGCTTACAGTTTCTGCTAAGCAATGTTGCATAGAGTCAAGTCCATTCTCAGCAAAGGGCCCAAGGAGCTGGGAGGAAACAGAACTAGGACAGTGGGCTTAAACTTGCCAAAAGGATACTCCATACCATATGACATCAAGCAGAAGGAGTTTGGAAGGGAGTGGGAGTGCAACATGCACTCTTCTGCTGCGTGGGGGGCTAGATAAGCATTGCTATGGGAGTGGTGAGCAATTGCTTGTGCATCACTTTTTATATACATTCATATATATGTGTATATAGTCATACGTATTAACCTTTTCCTTTTCTCTATCTTAGTAAATAGTTTTATCTCAACTGACGAGTCCTACTATTTTGTTCCCAATTCTCTCCGCAGTCCCACTTGAGAAGGGAGGAGTGAGCAAATAACTGTGCGGTGCTTAGCCACCTGCCAAGTTAAATCACAACACTGGCAAAGTGAACATCCCTAGAAATAAGTATCAGAGATTTATTGTTTTTCTTAATCTGTGACATGTTATGAGCATGTGTGTGGTTTACATGGTGGCATATTTTCTGAGCGATGCTGCAGGTCACGCAATGTACTGGAGGATGTTTTTCAATAGGTAGTAATGGCAGAAAATCAGTTTCCCTCCCTTGTAGTGTATTTCAGAGAAAGTAAAACACCGTGTACTTCTAAGGTACTTGCAAGCAATGGTGACAGAGGTAAAGGAAGAGGTAGGCAAACGGAGAGGTACATCCCAGATAGCATGTTCTTATCGGATGCTGTCCAAGTGCTTATGTGGGAGACTGGCAGCTAATGTATGCGCTGCCAGTAGGGAGAAGAAGGTAGGGATAAGATAAAGCTGTTTCGAGCAAAGAATGGCAGAGATAGCTGTGAGTCAGGCTCTGTGTTCCCTGCTTGCTGGAAGGGTCTGCAGTGAACAATTAGTGGAAGCTACACTGTGTCAAAGCAACAGGGTATGAGCACTAAATGAGCACAAGGCTGAGTGCCTTCTGTCAGCGCTGTTGCCTGTTAACCTGCTGCAGGGCAGTTATTGCCCTAGGAGTGCCTCCGTGATTGCTCACATGTCCCTGCTCCCACTTTCTGCCCTGCTCGGAGTTTCCAAGAGGCTTGCCAGTACCAAACATGTTGCTTCAGCGTTTTATTTGTTTCAGCTGAGGCCAAAAAAAATAAAGAAAAGTGGGAATCACATGGCTGCAAAGGATTTTAAAACTCAGGCATTTACTTCTTTATTTTCATCCTTCCATCTACGTTCCCTGTATTCTGTAAAACAGTGGGGTATCCAGACAGAATTTTCTGGAGAAAAGGCTCTTGTGCTGGCCAAAAGGGAAGAAAGCATAAGGGAAAGCAAGATGTAAGCTCAATAGGAGTTGGAGGATGTTTTTTTTTTTTTTTTTCCCCTACTAAAAAATGTGGAACTTTGTAGTGTTTCGTCAAACATTGTCAATTCTTTGATTTAACTGAGTGCACTCTTCCATAAGGTTTTTTTCTGTGAAAATTCTGTCCACAATTCCCTTTCTTGGAGCAAGACCTGTTGCTGTTTATCATAGTGATACTTCTACCTATGTGAAAGCTGTGACATCTCCAATGTGGGATCACACAGTTCTGCTCCAGACACACGCCTTATGCTCTGCTGTGCTGACTGTGGTTAGGCCTGCTCTTTGTTTGGGATCTGCCATTCGGTTGCCTCCAGAAATTATGTCAATAAGCAAACAATCTTCTTAAAATAACAGCTTGTGGAGAACACAAGGGTTTTAGAAAATGAAAAACAAGCCATAGAGCAATAAGCGGGCCATAAAGCAACAAACAAACTACTCCCATGTGCATCTGAATGCGCCCATTTCCTTACAGAGGGGGAGACTCGATATTTTTAAGCTTCCTATAGGTCATCCTTCCCTACCTCTCTACAGAGGATGACCAGTCTTGATAGCTCAGTCTTTCTTCTTAACTCATCAACATTTTTCTCCCACTTTCCTTCAGGGAAAGTTCTTTAAAATGCCTGTTATTTTTTTTTTCCGTTTGAAGCCCTTTGATCTGGTAACTCATTACTTAAGCAAAATGGCTTTCAGCTGGTTGTAGATAGGAAGTAGGTTTTATGAAGCCACTAGCTTTTGCCATTGTTTTTAAGTATGTAGAGGTGGGGAGCTTTCTGTGTATATTTTTCTGTTGTTTTTTGTTGTTGTTGCTTCAATCCAGGAACTATTGTGGTTGCTTTCATGTTTTGTTCCAGCAGTTCCTATTAATGTGACAGGAAATCTAGAGACTCACCGTAGCTACAGAGCAACTGACCAGGTTGTCTACATATATTTATTTAAAAGTCCCAGAATTAATATGCAATTCTTAGATGTCACATCTGTGACTCTTCTGACACTGATGCCTTGCTTGCTTTTTAATGTTGCATGGGGGAAAGGCGAATAAGAGATTTTGAGAGTGGTTACAGTCTCTGTGGATTATTTCAGCCATGTCAGACCTTGAGTTTTCATGAGAGTTACAGGCATGAAATAGCACCATAGATTAATAAGTTTGATTGGCACATCCCATTATAAAAAATTCATTCAGCCATTTGGGCTGTAATTTCTCTTGCTGGCTATCTGTCCATGTGGAAAGTTTCAGACAAGACTTTGGAACTGTTTCAGAGAACAAGGCTGAGGGAAAATGCAATCTTTTGCCCACACTAATAACAGCTGTGGAAGCCATTTGTTCGAAATACTTTAGATAGCTTGCTTTGTGGAGGAGCAGCTTGAGACTGGGAGAAATCAGGGAAGAGAGGAAATCTTTGGTAACAGTGATGTGGGGTGTGCGTCATTCTTGCGTGATAGCATGGTGCCGTCCCAGGCAGAAGATAAAGAACCTCTCCATACCAGCGTCAGAAATGATGGCAATTTTTGAACGCATTCAACAGTGTGTGGCAAGCCCTGCATTTGCTGTCTCCGTTGTTTCAGCTGCCTTGGAGTTGTCAGCCAGCAACAGTGAGGCATTTCCCAACTCAGGTGGCCTCTGTGGGAGCAGCTGTGCAAGCCAAACTTGATGAGCGTGCCTCGGCCTACCCTTAGTGTAACTGCCCCAGAAAAGTATTGGGGATATCACTGATGATTACAGATTTGATCTGGTACAAGCTTTCATATTTAGCTACCGTGCTTTTAGATGCATCCTCCCTGCTCTCCTTCAGGCCAACAGTCAGCGGGTGAAAGGCAGAACATGATAGGGCATGAAGTTCTAGTCAAAGAAGGGAAGATGATTGGTAGCTTCTGGAGCAGGTGAAGGGTGTATTGTGAGCCAAATTCTGAAAAGCCTTAAAATTTACTTATATTACATGGTGAAGTTCAGTCCAGCATCTTTGTTCTCAACCTTCTGTACCCTTTCTTCAATTTTTTCACAGGATGGAGGTACTGCTCTTCTAGCTGCTTGTCAGTATGGGCATACAAAAGTAGTGGAAACTCTGTTGAAACACGGTGCCAACGTTCATGATCAACTTTATGTGAGTTATTTGACAAAGATAATATGATAATGCTGTGGATGGAACAAATGTGCTGTTGGTTGGACAGCAGCAGGTACTCTAGCTCCAGCACAGAGAAGCATTTGCCAAACATTGTGGCTTTATAGTTCTCTGCTTCTCTAAGTTGTGTTTTTTGTTAACTGTCTGCTTTGTGTTATTTTGGGAGAAGTGGTACAAAAACAGAAAAGATGATTTAGCTTCCTTTTGGTTCATTGTCTGCATGAAGGCTGAGTTGCAAATCTGCATCAGATTTGTGATGTCCCTTACTATTGAACTAAAGCTCAAAATGTTATTTTCTATCACATCAGGTTTACAGTGCAGACAAAAGTGCAGACAAAAAAGAACTATAAGCCCACTGAAATATTTGAGAATCATTTCATCAGTTTTCTGCCAAGAAGTGCAGAAATTACGTTGTTCTTAAAACAGCTGTTTTGTGTTTTTTCTTAAATATCAGTTAAAATGATGTTATTTGATATCTGCATCACTAGCTTGTTAGTTCTTTGGGCAAAGAATGTTAAAACAACAGAACTGACAGTGTTTAGTTGACTTTTCAGAAAGCTAGATTGAGCCAATGAAGTATTAGATTTACGTTACTTCAACAGAGACTCAAATAAGTTGAGCTTTTCAGCATTCAACAGAAAGGAGTGGCGGGTTTTCTCTTCACTTCCCACTGCTCTTTCCTACTCCAGGGCAGAAGACAAGGCTGACAAAGAGCAGTTTGTTCACTATGAATATATGGGGTTTTTCAGCCATTTCCATGGGGTTTGCAGGATGCTGTCAGTCTGAGGGCTGGTGATCACAGAAGTCACCAACATGCTAGGGGCTGTGCACTGGTTGCACAAGGAGTCCCCACCTCTGTGAGGCCACCTCCCCATATTTATAAAGAAGGGTGCTCCGTTGTCACTGCCGCTCAAGTAGCAACAACCTTTCTAACCTACAGGGAGTTTGTCATCCTGTGCTTGGTAATCCCAGGGCTTTCCACCTGGTTTAAAAATAGCAATACTATCACACCTGCAGATACTTCATGGGCAGTAAAATGACTTCCTGGTTGCCTCTCCTAGAAATGAGCAATATTTGCATTCAGATTTAGAGATGTATTTTTATGACTTTCAGTCATTAAGCAAAACCAGTCAGAAACAGCTGCCTCATAAAATAAGAACACAGTCTCTTAAAAATGAATGTTAGCCTGGCTCCTTTTCTGGGACGTTGCCAAGCAGCTTTTGTGCAGCAGTATCTGGCTGGCAGTTTCAATGGCAGGCAGCCAGAGCAGAAGAATTTTGAGCATGCTCTTGGTCAGTCCTCCTCAAACAATCAAGATAGATGTTTTAATTTTAAGTTGAATCATGTGAGGAGTAGAGGAGAAGACAAGAGAATACACTAACTAAACAATATTACTTGAAGAAATATTTAATGGCCTCTAAACAGCTTTCTTTTTGCAGCATCAGTTCAAATCAAGTACAGAAACCAAATAATTAATTTTAAAAAATGGTTGGATGATAGGCAAACCAAAGCTATCCATCCTGGTTGATGCTATAATTAAGAGCTCATTTAATTTTATACAACCTTGTAAACTTTCTAAATGGATGTGTTCTTGCCATATGTGCTGCTGGAGGAAGCCTACAAAGCACCCAATATCATCACCCAATTTCATGCATTTGCAAAGCAGCCAGAGAAAACAGCCTCCTAAAGGACCCAGGGGCAAATATTCATCTGCAGTACCAGCAGGCATCTCTCTTCTTTACCACGGCAGTGGTCATGAAATGAAGATCAAACTTGTTATCTTCAGTTCATGGGCTCTCTATTCAACTCATGTTTCAGGCCCGAGGAGGACCTCAGCAGTATATGTAAGCAGACAACAGCATTCATTCCAACCTGGTGATATGCCAACAAGGTCAAAAATGGGTTTCCATCAAAATGCCCTGTATTTTGGAAAAATACATACAGGAGGTGCCTGTAAGATATGCCCCTGTGCATTTGAGACACGGTGGGGTGTTCACTCATGGCTCTACTTAAACTAGAATATCCCACTTTCTGGGAAAACTTGCCCTAGAATGCTCTGTGCAGAGTATTGTGGATATATGATGGGTAAATATCTGTCCTACCCTCAATACAAATTTTCACTTCAAGTTCTTTGGATGGATTTTAATGTAGTTTGAACATTTTTCATTAAATTATATTTATTATATAGATATATTATTATATATCTATTATCTATATAATAAATAGATATATTATTATATAGATAAATTATAATTATATATTAAATTATATATGTATATATATAAAACTTCATAACTTTCTCTTATGAAAAAAGCTTATGTGAATCCAAGCGTTGTGCATTTTCTAATGCTGACATCTCCATGTGAAAGACACGTTGAAGAAAAATAAAACCTGAATTAGTTATTTCTTTCACAAGTTTTCCATAGGGAAATGATGGCTTCTCATAGGCTAGGAGATACCCTGTCTTGCATGTGTTACTTTTACATGCTTATATTACAGTCAGTCTCTTCTGCAAGATGTGCCAGAACAGCAGCATGGTAGTTGCTGGCATGGCATAGCAATGTGGTACTGTACCCACTCGTTCAGTCTAAAGGGCAGGCTTCAGTGCCAGAGTCTCCAGCTCTGCAAAGTACTTGGACATGTTTTTACCATGTGCATCTATGTGGCAGAGCACTTCTGTATAGGCATAGAAAAGTGAATAGAAATTAAGTAAATAAATACATTTTGCTAAATGTGAATGGATTTCTAGTTAGGAAGACTGATACTTTGGTGATGAACAAGACGTTTGGTATTCCACACCCAGGATTTAATGCTCAGTGTGATGCACAATGGGAGCTGGTACTTGTGCATGCTGAATGAAAATGTTACCATAGTTTGTTATTGTAGAATCATAGAATGGTTTGGTTTGGAAGTGACCTTTAAGATTACCTAGCTATGATGCCCCTGCTGTAGGCTGGGCAGGTTGCTCAAAGTCCCATACAGCCTGGTTGAACAAGACTTGTGATTTTAGTCATTGTTTCTTGAGCTTAGCTGTATATATGATGTTCTAGCACACAATGGGTTAGAAAGGAGAACATATTTGGTTTGGTTTTGTGTTAAAAAAATTTGTGTCATTTCAACACAATGTAAGCTGGAGGTATTTGTTCTTAGGATGGAGCTTCTGCAATTTTCTTGGCAGCTCAAGGAGGCTATCTGGATGTCATCCGATTGCTGCTTTCTTCAGGAGCCAAAGTTAACCAGCCACGGCAGGTAAGCTCCACCCTTCAAGGCAGCGTTGATGTCCAATTACTAAACTTTACAGCTATTAAAAGTTAACACTGTAATTTTTACTGGGCACTGGGTTCCCATGGTGGTCTTTCACTGGAGGGTAGAATGTAGCTGTGCCTGTATTTGTGTTTTAGTTCAGATTTGTTGTGTGGATTTGAAGTAAGTGCCCCAGTCATTTCTGCTTGCACACAACCTAGATTGTTTCTGTAAAAAGTGAAACTAGAAGCTATGTTTTAGGTGTGCAACAACTGTGCTTCAAATCAAACAGGGATCAGACGTCTGGCTATTCTTCTGGACAACTTTGAACCACGTGCAGGTTGGGTATGCTTGGGCCATGGAACCAGGCTAAATCAAAATGAAACTCTCAATTTGTATTTGATGATGATGTAAGTGCCTTGCACTACCTCTTGCAACTACTGTCCTGCTTCTGCTGTACCAAGTTACTTGTGAACATGAACATGGTCCATCATATCCTCATTCTTTTGAAAATTTTGGAAACACTTGGAAAAGCTTGTGAGATACAGTATTATATCTAGTATACCTGGCTTCGAATATATATATATATATATATATATATGTGTGTGTGTATATATCAGTATCAAAGCTAATCTTTGACAAGACCTTTCACATTTAGTTTTACTATGCGTTCTCAGTGTGCACTTTGAAACTCAGGCTGGAGCATTAACCAACAGGGAGGGAGGCTGGCAGCCAAGCCCTGCACTGATGTTCTCATTGCTCCTAGGCTGCCTCCACATTGTCTCCCTAGGTCAAGGTTATGAAGTGTTGTTGACTGTTAGTTAATGCAGTCTAAAAAATCAATATGGAAAGATAGATCAGTGTATGCATTAATGCCTTTTGAGCGGGTTAATACAAAGTTGGGGAGCCTTTGATTTACCTCAACCAGTTTAGTCCATGTCACCATAAAAACCACACTCTACGCCAACTACCAAAAAAAAAAGTAATTATAATGCTTCAACTAATTCTTTCTGACAGTACATTTCAGCTCTTCAATACAATTTCTATAACACAGTGCTTTGTGATGCATTTTTAAATCTTAGTTGAGGCAGAGGCTCAGCTCCATGTGAATGTTCCTCCTGGCTCTGTTTTGTCTCTGACAGCATGGGCTTAGTTTGCTTCAGGGTACCTCCGATCCCTGCTAAGATTATGGCTGGATAGGTCTGAGGCATTTATGTTTAGGCCCACTGTAATCTGAAGGATTTCCTTAACAAATTGAATGTTTTTATTGTTTAATTAGTAAAGTAATGGTTGGATGGACTTCAGTCCCTTTCTTGCTAACAAATTTGTACTCTGTTCAAAGGTGGCATGGTGGTCACCAGGAATGTAGGCCTAGATGGGGCAGTTTTTATGCCAAATGACTCTTACCATCAAACTGCTGCTCATACTGCTGTAGGAAACTATTTTAAGCAGTGTAACACTGGATGTGGGGCGTCCAGCGTCAGCTCATGCTTCCCTGCCTCGTATGTCTACATTTTCCTCTCTATCTTGTGAGCTTGGGGTCATAACTGATGTTCCTGACCATCTGCATGTTCCCTATGTGTGTATTCCTGCTTCTACAGTGGGTCTTGTGCCCCATTTCCCAGTCCCTCAAGGTTTCTGTTGACACATGGGCACATCTCTGGTGGCACTGGATGCCTCTGTGCAGGCCCTCTGGCTCAACTCTCACAGGGCTGAATAGTGAAGCTTTCTGGAGAGTTTCTTCCCTGGAAATGTCATTTTGCTTGATTTTTAGCTTGCTTCTATTCTTTCTGACATTGTGATGGGGCCCCCATGGAGCTGGACTGGAATTTTTTTGTCATCTTATTGTCTAGACAGAGCTTGGGACAGTGTCTGCAGACTGATGTAGGCAATGTTTCTTTGCTTCTCTAACTCAAAAGCAAAGCTAGAAGATTATTTGGCAGTGAATTTTACACTGTGTTTTGGCAGCCTGTGTCCCAGCAAGCTTTAGTTCGACTGGCTGAGTAGATTCAAAATACTCTGAAAATTAATATTTGTGTACATGAAATGTAATCACATATATGTAAGCAAGTAAAACCACACAGAGTACAGACTTCAGACTTGGCTTACCTATTATAAACAAGAATTCAGCTGGTGTAATGATACAAGATACAAAAAGACTGATGGGCAGGATGGTGGAGATGACACTGAATAGCCTGAAAGTAAGGGCTCTCTGTCCCTGAAAGTCATCAGTGGGAATACTGGAGTTATTTCACCTCCTGCATTAATCCAGGCCTTCCTAAAATTTCAAGCCACCAGCAAGCACTGAGAAGGAGCATCAGAAATTTCCATCAGGGTGTGTTTGGGATTGTTGGACATAATGAGATATAGTTCGTATCTACAATGAATTTATAATCAAATAAGGAAATAAACACAGCTTAAAACATATGCAGTATTTAACACTGTTTATTCTATAAATGTTATGGTCTCCAGTCTGCTGGGTGGGCAGAGAGACAAAAGGAGGAAAGTACACTTTGAACTGCTTCTTTCCCTGAGCTTGCTTTTTTCCTGACTCATCTCCAAGCCCTAATATCTGTTTGTACAGGAATCCTCACATCACTTCTTAGTAGTATGTAATATCTCTTTTGCACCTCGCATAAACACGAAAATGGATAGAAATCTAATCTACTCTATATAAATGTGTTTACATAAACCTGCCTGTTAGACATTGTTTAAAAGACAGAAGCTGACGTTACTCAGTGGGAACCCACTATCAACTTCGTCATCTTTCTTCCCTTTAAGTGAAGTTCTCCAAGATGGTCACTTTCTCACAACGTATTTCTGCCTCTACCCTGTAACTGATGATGTCTAACAGCAATACGATTAAAGGCAGTTTATTGGTAACACTGATGTTATCTAACACAAGTGTTTCCTTCTGCTTCTTTTCATTTGTAACTGAAAAGACTCATCCTTATAAATGTCACTGTGAGTGAAAGAAAGCTGACGTGTTCCCCATGCTGTTCTTGTATTTGCATTTCTTATGCAAACAGAAGCATGGATTCACAAAGCAATAGTTCCTCATACACATCACATGGTGTAGACGTCTCTCAGACATTTTCCAACCTTATAGGCTTTTTAGTATCTCTCTCGCTACTTTCTAGAGCCCTCTGGTGGAAAAAAAATTATGAAGTGTCAGCTTACTAACAGAGTAAACAGTATAAATTGAAAGGGTTTTTGCTATCACGCTAAAATCACATGCTCTGTGTGTAAGAGAGCCTTTGTTATTTTTGAATCATAAAGACCATTCATTGCACTAACAGGTTATGTAGTAGAATGAGGTCAGCCAATAACTTCTATGTGATCATTTATAGAGATGTGATAGAAGAGTTGACAAAGACCCCATTCTTCACCATTTGGGAAGGCTGAAGATACCAGGACTCACATTTGCTCTTTCTCGGAACCAGAAAGAGGAAAGACCAAAATGCTATACCAAAAGAGGAAATAAGTTTTCTGATTCCTCCAGTGGATTAAGTCACTAGCCCATAGAAAGCAGAGCACTGGTTCAACAGGGTTTTTGAATAGCTTTAGCAGGTCACATGAATCTTCATTTGGCACCGAAGAGTTTGCTTCTTTGATCAAGGTGGAAATATTTCATTTAAAATAAAAAGCTGTTTTCTTC